>NW_024376906.1:0-9724 GCF_016835505.1 Polypterus senegalus | reverse complement strand
GGGGGCCCGGGTATGCGATGCCTTGCAATAAGGACACCAGGTTGGCATCCTGAGGCTCTTGTTTTTTCCAAAGTCCAAAGAAATGCAGGTTGGGGTTTGGGTTTTGGAATTTGGGTTTTTAAAGTTGACCCGGGAAAAGGGTCCCCTGAATGCCCGCCTTGTTGTGATTGCTGAAAGATTTAGTTTATTTGTACCCTCCCCTCAAAGGGTTAAAAAATGAAGGGAAATAGTCAGGCAAACAAAATTTCATTTTCTCTTTACCCTATACTCCCCCTGTATGGGACCCCCATTGTAAGCGGGTGCGATTTTTAAAAAACCCCAGCAATCTAATAAAATTAAAGGATGTGTTTTTTAAGGATTTTAAGGAAGTCCCTTTTGTAAACTAAAAAATTTATTAAAAAGAAACATAAAGAGTTAAAAAGCCCCCAATTAAAAAAAGTTTACAAAAGGGGGAAAAGGGCAGAATTATAGGAACAAAGTTAAAAAAAGACATAAAGTTATACATTTACAAGATGAGTGTTTTTGGTGGGATTGTGATGAGTTGAGTTTTGGTATACACACCTTTGGTTAAAGGGCCGTGAAAGAGTGACACCCATGGACCCGGGGAACCCAGGAGTCCTGTGTCTTCAATCAGGTGCCCCTTTAAATCTCATAAATAAATTTTAAATATGTTTTGTTTTTATCACACAAAAGTATACTTTTTAAACTCATCACCTGTTTATGTGTTTGTTGTTTGTTGGTTTTTACCTAAGACGCTGATTTCTAAATTTTAAATTTTGGGTTTTGGTCCAACTCTATAGGCTACAAGGTTTTAAAAAAATTTAATTGGGAGGGTTGAATGGTTAGGGCCAAAAATGCATCATCCCAAAACTGGTGAGGAGAAGTTCCTAATTTAGATAATTTATTGAAAGCTTAGAATGCAATTTTGGTCTTTCAAAAGTTCTATCAAGAAACAAGGTTCTAATGGGGGGACAAAAGCAAAACCATGTTTCCTACCAAAAAGATGACCCAATGAGGTATTGTTTAGGTTTGGGCCCCGCTTACAGCAAAAGGGTATATTTCAAAGCCAATCAATTCAAAGGGGGGGGACAGTGATGTGGTGGATTTGGGGCCAACAAAAAAATCATATTTCTTTTTAAAAGACTGTTTAAGGAATTTTAAAATTTTAAATAAGAACATCCACTACTCTGAAAAGGTCAATTGATAATTTATTGCCATTATTTTTATTATTTTCTTTTGAAAGGAAAATAATGTTTTCCCGTATCGGAGTTTATTCTGAGCCTGATGTTTGTTATAATATTTTTCCCAATAGTCCTTTATTCTTGTTCCTTTGGGGGGCCCGTATTCAATAAGGTTGTTTTTTTTACAAATACTAAAACCCAAATATTTCTGGAAAAAAAAGCAAACATCAGAATTTTAAAAATAAAAGAAGAACACAGAAATATGTTTTTTTTCCCCCAAAGGGGGTTGTTTAAAACATACCCTTTTTTTTATTGTATCAGGGGTTTCTTTTCACAATTTTCTTCTTATCCATCTGTTTAACATCAATTCATGGGTTTACTTTCAAGACTGTTTAAGGTTATATTTTTTTCTTTATATTTGACTGTATCACAAAAACTCTATTTTTTAACCATGCACCGCTTTTAGGGCTTGTTTTGTTTTTATTTTCTGTCAACAGGTATGTCAGAGGACTGGGATTTCCCGGTTTTTGATTCTGGGGAGGCAATATATGTAGGGAGAAAGAGAAAAGTTTTTTTCTAACCATCCTTTAACATAATTGAAGGCCAAAATAAAAAGGCTAATAGCAAATTTTGAAAAAATTTGGGAAAATTAAGTTTAAAACATCTTTTAATAAGTACTGTCTTTTAAAACTACAAAATATCAAAAAAAGTTCATAAGCAATGTTCCATGACCAAATAGTTAACTTAATGAGCTAAATGTTGGTCCAATCAAGAATTAAAGAGAAAAATATTTTTCAGGAGCCCCACTTATTAAAAGGACGGGTTGGCCATGAGTTTGGGATTTCCCAAATATCCCTTTCCAGCTACACAAAGAAAAGAGGTTTGGGGAATTGAAACATAGAACAATTTTTTTGTAAAACAAATGTGATATTTCCCTTGAAGGCAATTTGACCTTGGAATTTTTTTAACTAAAGTTTTTTGATAAAAGCTATACCCAGTGTATGATGGAAAAAAATTAAAAGGGGACTTTAATTGTTTTTTTAAATCCAGACCGGGAAGGTTCCCCCGCCAACATGACATCTAACACTGCAAAAAAAAATTACACAGTTTGTATCTGATCACCCCCCAGACCCGTAGTTGGGATTTAGGGTTGGGAAATGGATGGGTGGAGGGTATCTGATCACAACTTATCAGATCCCGGGGATATTTCTAAACCCAAAACCCAAATATTTTTTTTACCGGGCATTACGTTTCGATTTCTTTATTTATGGAAAATTTTCCCCCACTTTAAATTTTGGGTACAACACTATTGTATTCCCAACCCCCCTTTATCATGGAGAAAAAATTTTCCCCCAACCACTAAAGGTGGATGAACCCCATTTTAAGCGGGAAAGAACTGTACAGAGTTTATATCCAAGGGAAAATTTTATTGTTTTAGAGAAAATGTCCAGAGGTCCCCCGGGGAAATGGGGGAACTCTAAAGGGTTTTTGGGGGTTTTTTCTATCATTCCCAAAATTGGAAACCAAGAAAACGAGCAATCAGTGAAATTTCCAAAAAAGATCAAAAATACCAAATGTCCAAATAACTCATAGGAAAAAAAAGGGCTTTGCCAGAACTCAACCTCCACAACAAAAGTAAAGCAACCATTTTTTTAAAACGACACCCACTAAGAACACAAAAGAAAGGGAAAGATCATAGCTCAAAAAACCATAAGGCAATTTTTGGGCCAAATACCAGAAATTACTAACACAGACGGAGATCACCCAAAAAAAATATAATGCAAACATTTAAAACTACAAATCCTTAATTCTTTACTTCATCTAAAGAAGACAAGACAAAACCTAATGTTTTTTTTAGCATTATGATACCACTTTTAAAATTTTGCAGAAAAACCCGGGATAAATTTTGGCACCCCTTAAAAATTTCCTTGATGTTATGAACTCATTTCAAAAGGGGGAAAAGCAGCAGGCCCTGATTTACACTGCTGAATTTTTAAAAAAAGATTCCACTGGTTAGCCCCCCTTTTATTAGAAACCATTTACAAAGCTATAGACAATACAATTTTCTAATTTTTCACCAAGCTTTTTTACCATTTTTCCCCAAGCAAAATAAGGATTTTATTACAATGTGCATTAAATAAAACCAACCTCACCTGAAAAATGTTAAGATTTCCAAAGTTTTTAGCTAGAAGAACTGAGGGGCCCTTCAGCAACATCACAGGACTAAACTGGATTTTATTAAAGGAAGACACTTAGCTTCTAATTTTTAACACCTGTTTAATGTTATATTTCCCCCAAAAGTCTAACACCATGTAGATACTGGTTTGATGCAAAAAAAGTTTTGTTTTGGGTTGAAGGGGAACTACCTTGTCACAAATTTTTTTGGAAATTTGCTTTTGGGATGGAGAGATGGGGCAAGAGCATAGATCAAACTACTATACATTAGTCCTGAAGTTAAATTTTGTATTAACAATTTTATTTTAGACTATTTCCCAAACTAGAAAAGGGTTTTTTTAAAAAAAGGAAAAACCCTGTCACCACTCCCTTTTTTCAATCACCATTGAACCACTGGCTTTTTTCACTTTAAAAAAAAATGTTTTATGAGAAAAAGGGGGTTTAAGACAGACTTGAACAAAAAAATATTTTTGGTTTTAGATGATATGGTACTATAAAATTCAGATCGGGCAAAATATTGGCCTGTAGCCCCAAACAGAAATTAAGCAAAATTTTCCCAAAAGATTTCTGAACTAAAAATGAATTTGAATATATCCGGGAATAAATTAGTATGCAAATTAGTTTTGGGCACCCTTCCCTTTTTTTAACATCCCAGATCGTTAAAATACCTAGTCACAAGTAAACAAAAAAGTTTTATCAACAAAATTTTGCTGTCTGAATGGAAAAACTTTAGCAAGATTTTGCATAGATGATCTTCCCTTCCTCTCACTTTAGTTGGAAAAATTTTTAACACGTCAAGATGAATATCCTTCCTGTGTTTCATTTTCTTTTTTCCAAAGCATTCCAAATACATCAATAAATCTTTTTTTAAGAATTTATTTCAATATAACCCTCATTTATTTGGAGTTCAAAAACATCCACACAGCCAAAGGGGGGCCCCTTACAAAGATTTAAAAGGCAGAAGGGGGTTTGGGCTTTACCAAAATTTTCAATTGTTTTAAACGGGTTTAAAATATACAAGCTAAAAAAACCGGGGACATTCAAAAAAAGTAGATGAACAGGCTTAGTTTCAATAGAAAAAAATTTGAAATTTCTTTATTTTCCCCTTTTGTTTTGAAATCAGTAAAAAAAGAAAACCCAATATACTAACAACTCAATTTTGCCTTTATTCACTGAATATTAAACCCGGGACTTTTAAAGTACTTCAAGATAGAGAAGGTTTTATTTTCCCATTTGCATGAAAAACCAAATTTTTCCCCCCCTCCCCAAACATATGTATTTTTTAATTTTTGGGAAAACAAAAGGGATTAAATCACTTATAGTTTTTGTACATAGATAACGTTTTTGCATCCTACGAACAATTACATTCCAAAAATTTTCCATCAATAAATTTTCTTTCACTCCCCCAAAATTAAAAAAATTTTCCTAAACAAAATTCCCCCAATTTTAAACCTCCCCCCCAAAACCCGGGAAGAATTATTGATCACTAGAAAAATACCAGCACTTTGCAGCGCTAAAAATGCCCCAAAAATTTTTTATTAAAAGATAAAAAATTAAACCTTTTTAAACGAGGGAAAAATAAAACCAATAATTATTTGTTAAGGATCTCTTTTGTATACCACATTGTGAGTTGGGCCTTCCAGTTGAAATTATGCCCAAAGGGGCCGTTTGAGTTTATTTTTTGAGATGAAATGAAACAGTTACCCGGTAAACAGTAACTTGTTTCAAACTCACAGGTTATTGCTGCTGTCATAATCGGTTTGAGTTTCATGGTTTGTTTCAAACCAATATTTGTAGGGCTTTATTGAAGAGCCATTTGGATTCCAACGTTTTAAGTATACAACCGGGTTTTATCGATAACCTTACATCCAGCTTTTTTAGAGTTTAAAAATTATAAACATCAAAGTTCCATTTCTGAAAATCACCTGTGAATCTAGGGTGAAGAGGCATTGGGTTTGGGCAAAGGGGAAAAAATTTCCTTTTTTCGGGAACTTTAAAGCCACAACCTAACAACCGAGGCAGCCATCAACTCACATACAGATGCATAGGGAAGGGTTTAACCCCCTCCTTTTATGCCGGGGAGTATAATTATCTCCTGTACCACAGGGCCACACCTTGAACCTTGTCCCAGTCATTCAATACATAAGACACAATTTTCCCCCCGGGTATCAAGAATAAGCCTGAAAGGGGTGCAATATGTAAACCAGAATGGGGTAGGTGCCATTTTCCCCGGGGATGGAAACCACTGGGAAGTGATAAATTCTTTTTATCGATGGTGATCACCTCGAAGACATTTTAATGGGGTACGGGTTTGGGGTGATAAAGGAAAAAGGGAAATTTTTAAAAATGTAAAGTAAGTCTAAAAAAACCTAACAATAAATTTTAATCGTAATTTAAAAAAAAACAGCCCAGAAGCTGTGGATTAAATAAAAAAAGGGTGAATTACGGGAGGGGGATGAATCCCGTGGGGAAGCAAGGGAAAGGGAAAGAGACTGGAATGATGGACAGCCAATAGGGAGGAAAAAAAACGTGGGGGGGCGGGGATGGGGGAAACCCCAAAGGCCCGCACGGGGGGATTTAGTTTCAGGTTTGGACATATATAAAAAGGAGGGGTTCAAATTAACGGGGAACCCGCATTAAATTTTTTGAAGATGGGGGCCCCTAAGTAAAAAAGACCGCTGAAAAGTTCAAAATGGCCACAGTGGCATCATACCAAAAATAAAGTACGCAATTTGTTTCGGGGTTTCTGCAGGGGAAACTGCCCTAACAAATTTTTGAAGATGAGGCGGCCTTATATGGGGACCCAATTACGGGATGGGGTGGGCAAAGAGGACACAACCCCTCACACGGGGACCAAGCTGCAGGCTTTGGTTTTTTTTATATACACAAGTAGGTTCCAGAGAACGTTGGGAAAAGAAACCTGCCAACTTTTTTAAGTAAGCTTTTGGGAATGAGCCGCCAAATTTCGCCTTCTACCTACAAGCAAGTTGGGAGAATTAGTGACATTGGGAAAATTCAATATAGCCTATAGTGGCACTTTCCACTGAAATAAGTAAGTACATCGGTTTTGGTTTAAGCAGGGGAAAACCCACCAAATTTCGGGAAGATGTGGCCCTAAATAAGAAAGTTCAACATGGCAAACGCTGTCAAAACGCAGGGCCATTACGCATAGAATTTCAAAGAAATCTGATTAACCTTTGTAAGTAAGCTGTAAGGAATAAGCCTGCCAAATTTCAGATTTCTACCTACACTGTAAGTTGGGGAATTAGTGATTTAAAATTCAATATGGGTTTCAGGGGATCATACCACCAAAATAATACATACATTGGTTTCAAAAATGAGGGGAAACTGATCCCAAATTTTAGGGGAAAATGGGGCCATTACAATGTCCCAAAATGGGAACGTTGGAAGCTATTTTAGAATTTCGAAATGAAACTTTTTAACTTTTGTAAAAAAAGCTAAGGGAATTTAATCAACAAAATTTTAGCCTTCTACCCACGGAAGTTGAGAATTAGTGGGGAATTTTTAAAAATTAAAAATGGTGGCCACAGTGGCGCCATACCACCAAAATAAGGGATTAAATTGTTTGGGGTTTGCCAGGGAAGCCACCCCCCCCAAAATTTTTTTTAAGATGGGGCAGCCTGCTACCCATAAGGGGAAAGGAAAAAATTTGTGATTTGGGAAAATTCAATATGGCGGGCCCAAGTGGACCCTACCATCAAAAAAAATGCATCGGTTCTGGTTTAGTGAGGGGAAACCCCCTACCAAACCCAAAAATGGGAAAAAAAAAAAGTTCCCTGGGGATGGGCAAAACAAGACCGCTACGTTTTGGGAATTTTAAAAAAAACCTGCTTTTAAATTTTGTCTGCTGTAAGGAATGCCCCCCAAATTTCAGCCCCCCTACCCACACGGAAGGGAATTAATTATTTTGAGGATATTTTTGGGGGAGTGATCAAAAGGGGGGTTTCCCCCTTTTTTTAGTATAGACTAGCAAAAAAACCCAGCAGAGAAGAGTTTGTTAAAAATAGTAAAAGAAAGAAAAAAAAAATTTAAAGAAAACATGGGAAATGAATAGTTTTTACCGTTATGAGGTTGCATTTTCAAGGGTTTATTTTCATTATTTTTTCCCAACGGCCCCATATTTGGGGGTTGGTTTTGTTCGTTTTATTCCGGGTTTTTCAACCCTTTTTAAAGATAAAGATTTCATTCATCGGGTGGGTTTAACCCAAATGGACTTGAATTTTAAAAATGTTTTAAAAGGATTTATTAAGTTGTGGATTTGCCTTTTTTTAGTTTTAGATTCCTGAGGGCCCCTTGACAACATTTCGGGTAATATATAAAAACTAAAGTCCCCCCCTTTAAAAGATCCAATACGGGGGAAAAGGATCTTTATCAACATTTGAAAAAGGATGGGCAGTCATAGGGAAATTTCCCTTAGCCCCAATCTTTAATTGAGCACATCTTACATTTAAAAATTTTCCATAATGTTTTTGGGCAAGTCCAACCTGGAACGGGAATAAATCCACCTCATTAAAACGTTTTCGGCAAAATTAACATCATTCTGAATCTTTAAATATGTTTCAGACAGATTTTGGGGTCAAATCCTCCCAATCCCAAACATCTTTTCGGGGTATTCCAGATGGGTTAAAAGGGGGAAACAAACAAACTGTAATTCCTTTTTCTTACTATTACAATTTAATTATCTTGTTCAACGGGAAAAATTTTCCCTCTTTTAATCATAACTGATGCTATTATTTTTTGAAATTGAAATTTGAAATTGGGCATCAAATTCTTAGAGGGCTTAGAAACTCTTTTTAAAAAATTGGCAAGATCTAATCAAAAATTTTGAAAAACATTTAAATTAAATTTTTTCCTTAAAGTTTTACCTCATTGGGGTTTATTTATTGAACTTTTTTTTTGGATTACTTGCTTGTATGGAAGTTACGATTTTAAAAAACATAAAAATTAAAAAAAAAGAAAGAAAAAAAGTCTTTTTTTTTTGTTTAAAACACTAAATAGAAGAGGATGGCTACTTTAAGTGGGGAAACTGGGACTAGTACCGAATGTTAAAGCACAGATATTAACTTTTTTTTCACGTTCTTTTCTGATGGAAATAAATTTGGTAATTGTTTTTGGGATGTTTTTTCTAAAGAAAATAAAATAAAGATTAAAATATATGAGAGGAAAAGATCATTTAAAAAATTTCTTTTTAAAGTGTACATTCAGAACTTTTTTGGATTTGTTGTCTGAAAAACTCATCACCGGGACTGCTTCTCCTGTTTCCCGTAAAGCCTGCTTTCAGACTTTCATTATTGTCAACAAGGTTCTCACATCCTGTTCCCGCTTTTTACTTTCTGGGTTTGAAGGTGCATGTTCCCGCTGTGTCTCGCTTCATATGTCTCACACCGCACTTTCCCCCTTCCCAAAATTGCCAACTGACCCAACAGATTCTAAAGGAATTGGTCATAATGTTTTTTAATTTTAAAATATATATATATAATATATATATATATATTAAAAAAATACATTCAGCATATGAAAAAATTTGGGATAACAGGGTCTTTTTAATTTAGGAACATTTTGAGCGGGGTTTTCCAACAAAGATTTTTTGGAAGGTATTTAGTTTGATATTAAACAAAAGTGAATAATTGGGGTGCAAAAAAATGGGCCCCCTTTTTAATTTTGCTGATTTGAATGAGAATGCTCAAATGGATTACTTAAACCAAAGGTTAAGCTTGTTAAGCCTTGAACTTCATAGACAGGTGTGTCCAATCATGAGAAAAGGGAAATTAAGGTGGCAATTGAAGTTGTGCTTCCCTTTTTTCCCCCGGGAAAAGTGCAGCATGGGATCCTCAAAGCAACTCTCAAAAGACTAAAACAAAAACAGTATCAGGTTTTGGGGAAAGGGTACAAAAGCTATCTCAAAGGTTTTAAAAAAGCAACCCAAGGGAATGAAAACGGGAAAGGGCCCCAGGGAAGTTTCGTTAAACCGGTCTGGCAGGCCAAGAAAAATAAAGGAGCGCAATGCCCAAAAATTGTGAGAATGGTTACAGACAACCCAAAATCACCTCCAAAGACCTGCAGGAACATCTTGCAGTGATGGTGTATCTGTACATCGTTTAGTGCAATTTGCAAAAGAAATCTGTATGGAGGGTGTGAGAAAGAAGCCCTTTTTGCACTCTGCCACAAACAGAGTCGTTGTTTTAAAAAATGCTCATTTAGACAAGCCTGATTATTTTGGAAAAATGCTTTGGGGCTGATGAGACAAAAAATTGGGTTTTTTTATAAAAAAGTGTTTTTTGGCAAGAAGAACACTGCATTCCAAGAAAAAAACCTGCTACCTACTGTCAAATTTTGGGGGTTTTCCA
>NW_024376905.1:0-22703 GCF_016835505.1 Polypterus senegalus | reverse complement strand
TTTGTCCCGGTTTCAGTGCTCTCATTTTGGTGAAGTGAGCTAAGCTAGCAGATTATTATATAATAAAAGCATATTTGATATGAGACTGTAACAGCTGGACATTTATGGTACTTGTAAAGGTTGGCAGTGAAGGGACAAGAGCAGACACACACCCTCAATCATTTTTTCTTGGTGTCTTGTTGAGCAAACGGACAGTGCAGTGTCTATGGTGGATGTTACTTTTCCTCGACACAGACATTCACATCAACATGTCATGTGAACATTTTTTTTATTCTAGAATCCAACAATAAAGCAGAATAAAAAAAATCATTCAAATTCATTTTTTTTCAAGAATCCAAGAATAAAACTGAATGAAAAAAATTGTTCAAATGGCATGTTGATATGAATATCAGTATGCAATGAAAGAATAACACCTTTTTCAAGTACCATAAATTTACACAGGCTGTTACAGACTCACATCAGATGTTTTCGTTGTATGATAATAAAAGCAGTTCACTTCTCAAAGCCTAAATACGAGAAGACGCAGGATTTGAAACTAGTACTTTGCAAAATGTAGCTTGTCCTGCACCATCTGCCCAGATCCATGACATGATCCATGATCCAAGCGTTACACTAGCGTGACAACTGCTTGAAAATGAGACAGCAAACACACACGTATGTGAATACTTCTTACTTTGTACTGACTGATAGTTGGGCTTCAGCAACATGTCATTTGAGTGTTTTCTTTTTATTCAGTTTTATTCTTGGATGAAAGTATACTTGTTTTGTTACACCTTTGTGAAAGTGTTTCTTGGATATTTGGGCTTCCACATTCTTTCACTTCACGTCAAAATTATGTCGTTATTACTAAAACATATGAAAACATTTTCCATTTAGTTGTGTATTTAGCATTTCTTGCCTCATATTTCCTCTGTCATTCCGATATTTATACATACTGTTGCAGACACGAAACACACAGGAAATGTACTGTATTTCAAATCATGGTATTTCAATCTCTATATAATTCTTTTATTTATTTATTTATTTTTTATTAATTTTATTACAATCCATGCAAGAACAAGTTTTTAGCAAAGAGAAAATTAAGTTAAGAACAGATCGATCCCCACCCCTGAGAGAGAGAGCAAGCCAAACCGTTAAATTTAAGGCTTGTAAACATACTCTCAAATGAATAAATTTCTGTGCTTTATGAATTTATTTTAAAATATTACTGATTAGATCCTGCCATGTTTTGAAAAAAGTCTGTACAGATCCTCTAACTGAGTATTTGATTTTTTCCAATTTCAAATAATATAACACATCGGTTTCCCACTGACTTAAAAGAGGTGAGTTTGGGTTCTTCCAGTTTATGAGAATAACTGGAAAGGTGTAGTGAATGAACACAATTTGTTTGTCTTTCCCCGCTTTAACCCCCCCTCGGGAAGACCCCCAAACACAGCTTTTAAAGGGTTAGGGGGGGTTTTTTAGGGGATTGGAGACCAAGGTGTCTGAGAGGTAATTAAAAAGTTTGTCCAGAATAATGTTAAATTTTGGGTGAAACCAGAACATGTGACCTAGTGAGGTTGGGATTTTGGTGCAACGTCACGGGTTTGGGACACCCCCGGAAACTTTTTTGAGATTTTTTGGAGACAGATGTCTCATAAAAATTTTTGTTGAAAGTTGTTTTTATATGGAGCTCAGGAATTTCTGTTTTGTATTTTACTTTTTCCCATTTTAGTGTGTGTTTAGATTTTTTCATTTTTCCCCCGTCATTTGATTTATACACATTGTTGCAGACACAAACACACGGGAAATGAAGACAAATCATGGTATTTCTTTCCCCTATATACTGTAATTTTCAAAACTACCCGATACTTCAACACAGGCTTTAATGGATATTTCAGCGGGGTGAGCCCTTCACCCGATTGAGTGGAAGGTGGTGGTGAGGAAGACCGTATACAAATCTATCTTTTGAAACAAAAGCGGTGTTAGCAAAAGTGATAAGGAGCAAGAGCTTGGTTTGTCATGAAAATTTAAGGAGGTCAGGGAAAACAAAAAAATCAAACTTGGGTTTCAGTTTAAAGAAAACAGTTTGGGGGAAACTGGGGAACTGGGTCAAGGGGCAACAGGGGGAAGGGGCCCAATGCTCTTTCCTAAAGCGCAATCACGGGTTTATTTTTTTTCTGCACTCCACCAGTACAGTCCCCTGTATCCTTCCACCCCCCTTTTAGGACAGCAACCAGCCTAGTCAGGTCCACTGGTTCTGACAACCAGTAGAACCCCCGCAACTCACCCTGTAATGAAAACACGGGGACAGTTAAAAAGCATTGCATTTTGAAGGTGAACCTTGTGTAATTGCTGGTCAGAAGTAAAAAAAAGAGGTAGAAAGGGTTTGAAGGTCTTTGGAGTCTGAACAAATGTTGACTGACGGGGCCGGGAGATGCTAACCGAAATGACATCACAGGGAGTGGTGGTCATTGATTTGTGGGGAGAAAGAGGAAAAAAAGAAATAACAGTGCCAACTCGACTTGGGGGGAATTTACAACTAGATGAACCTTCAAGTTGTCTTAAAATATACATGTGTGAAGCTTTTAATCTGTCCTCCTATGCTTATCTAAGATAAAAGAGCAAAGGCAAAGGAAAAAAGCAAAGGAACAGGAAGTGCAGTCTCAAGTTGAAATTCCCCTCCACCGGGTTATGCTTCTGAACCCTTTTAAGATGAAAACGGGGTGCCATATGTTTGTATGGTTTTTTATTTTTTAAGCCCTTATAAACTCCCCCCACACTGTTAAATTTTTAGAGCCCCTAGACATGAAATAACCCCCTTTAGTCAAAAGTTTAAACTGAGCTCCATGAAAGACAGAGATAAAGTTTTTTCTCACAATTAAAAGAATGAAAAACATATTTCCTCCAAAGAAGGGAAAAGGAAGAGAATGTCAGAAAATAGAAAGAGGGAAAAAAAAGCAAACAATCAAAAATCAATAGGTTTTTAAGTTGCCACCCAATCAAATCTTTTTTTAGAGGAACATCCGTATCCGTGGCAAACACCTCGTCAGCCCTTGCTCACACTCCTCCATCAGGCAGAGGGAGGAGAGAGACAGAGAAGAAAAAAATAAACATCCAGGAAGACATCGATATCATTGAGGAGTTTTAGAAATGTAATACGTGCCTGTTTGGGGTAGTTTCCATCCACCCCAATACCCCCGTTGAAATCAAGGGGCAAACCAATTGAGGAAGCATGTAGATATATTAAAAGCCCCCTTGCCCCAACAAACAAACCAGAAAAATCCGGATATATATTTAGATGTGTTACTTTAAAACCATGGAGGAAAGGGGGAAAAGTTGAAGTAAATAGGGGGACAGTTTTCACTATTTGGTTATTTTAGATGTGTTCACATATAAAGTAAAAAAGAAACCCCCGCAGACCCAGTCTGTCGTCTGTTCATCTGTCCTCATAAAAACAATTCCCCCCAAGGGCCCAAAGTTTTGTTCAGACTTGGAAAAAAAGAGAGTTGCTCAGAACCAAGAAGATGATTCGTCCGCCAAATGAATTGATTTGGGGATTAAAGACATAAAGGAGAGACAAGGGGGCTTCAAAAAGGAAAAGCCCACCTGTGAAGCAAAAAGGGAAACCCTTTTGTGTAGAATGGAAACCTGAAACGTTTTTAGAAAAAAAGAAAAGACAAACACACACAAACCTTACAGAGTTGTATATGGACAAATCAAGTAGTTTGGAAATTTTTAAAAATATAAATTTAATTTTGTACATTGAGATGACGGTTCTCAACATTTTATCATGGTTCAGAGTTTCAAAGAGCCCCCATTTGCTGTTATTTAAAAAAAAAGTACGATTTAAATACAACTTAAAGTTGAGAGTAATTTTAAATATAAAAATAGTGTAACTAAAAAAGCAAAATATAATAAAAGACTGTTTAGAGAGATGCGGTGGTCTGGCCCCCGGGGTTTGTTTCCTCCCCGCCCAGCTGGGATTTCCAGCGACCCCCAGCCCCTTGTAGTTGAATATAGGGGATAAGGGATGGATAAATGGATAAATGAAATTAGAGGGTTTATGAGCTCACAATAGTGAACAGACCTTCCCCTAAAATGGGTTTTAAATTTTATCAAAAAATTATCAGTTATAACCTTCCACTTGCACCCTCGACCCACCACACTTTTAAAAGAATTTTTCTGATGTCCCAAGTTATTGAAAAAGTGAGTTCCCTTTTTTAGATATGGGGTCTTCTAAAAAAAGGTAGTTGAACCCCTGTCAAGAAAAAATTTTTATCCCTTGTCTTTACTTTTTTAGACCCCTCTAACCGCTTTTTGAAAATTTCAAAAGGCAGTTTTTAACCAGTTGAATAATTACTTTAATAAACACCCCCATGCTTGATAACTTCAGTCAGGTTTTAGACCAAATCCACACAGAAGCTGCACTGTTAAAGTAGTTCAGACCTGAAAAGTGTTCTCATTCGTTTGATTTGAGGCAGCATTCACACCATAGCCCACCGATTCTTATTAATCACACCCAAATGGGGCTTTTTTTTAAAGCCCCAAATTTTCAGTTTATTTAACACGGGGAAAATGTTTTTTTAGAAGGATTGTAGCAAAGGATCCATGATTTTTTTACCCCTACCACAAGGATTTTCCCCCACTTTATTATTTTCAATTCACATGCTACTTATAGGCAATAGGGGGGGCTACCAGCATGAAATGGCATACAGATTTACTTATTTACACCCCCCCAGACCCGGGACTTTGGCCTCTGATCCAAATCTGCCTAGTATTACTGAACGGATAAAAATTTTCTCAACCAAAAAAGGGAAAAAAGTGAAATTTAGTTGTTCACAAAATGGAGGATGGATCTAACCTTATTAAAAATGAACTTGAACTTGGGTGTGATCATGGACTCTAAACTTGAAATCACACATTAACAGATTACTAGGCGGTCTTTTCATTAAGAAATATTAAAAGAATTTTTTAACTTTGGGCGAGGGGAAAATTAATCCAGTTTTTTGTTTTAGCTGACTAGTTTTTGTAATGCACCCTAACTGAGACCAAAAAAAGATGTCAACCAGTTGAAATGAGTTTAAAAGGGCGCAAGAATTTTCACTAAAAAAAGAAAATCTGGGACATTCGGGGGTTTTAGTATCTTTCCATTTACCTGTTTTTGAATCATTTTAAAATACTGCTAATACTGATATATAATCCATCCATTCATCCATTACCCAAACCCTTTACCTACACAGGGTCGGGGGGGGTCGGCTGAGCCAATACCAGCCAACACGGGGCCCAAAAGCAGGAAAGCTCCCCGCAGGACATGCACACACACACACATCAACCCACACTGGGAAAAATTTGGGGGACCCTGAACCTCATGTTTTTTACGGGGAGGAAACCCCCGCAAATGGGGAGAAAAAAAACCGTGGAGGACCCAAGGGAACCCTTAAGGGTTTTAACTGTGAGGCAGCGGGAAACCCCCGCGCCACCGCAGCCCCGGTATAATTTTAGGTTTAAATTTTTTGATTTTTGATTTCCAGTCGGACTTCGATCGTTCACGTTGATTTGTTATTATACCAGAACTCCCTTAAAGAAGTGGTGAGGCGGCCTTTACTACCATCCCCCAAAATTTATTTGGAATAGAGTTTACTAAAGATACGGGCAAACACCATTGACCCAAAAAAAAACCCCCTTTTTGCCTCCCCTTTTCTGTTCACTTTTAATAGTTTAAATTGAATTGCAATATAAACCCTTTCCTGGGGGTGCTTTTATTCATCCCCTTTTCGGGTTTTTTTCCGTTTTCTTCAGCTTAATGCAAGACCACCGATCAAAGTCCGTGGGGATGATGGAATGAAAGTAGACAACTGTCATAAACCCTTTTATCAAACTGACAAATATGAAGAAAAAAAAGAATAAGTTTAATTTAGCAACTTTACGGGGGTGAAGGAACGGTTATGTTTTGGTTTTATTTTTGGTTTTTCTGTTCTTTTTGGTCATCTGCCGGGGGATCAGATTATTTTAATGGACCAAAAATGTATCTTTAAATTAGGATTTTATTTTTTATAAAAGTTTATCTATTATTTATTCAGTTAAAAATTATCTATTTCAAATTGCTGATTGTTTTTCTTAGTAAGAAAAATGCATGTTGTGTGTTTGATGTTTTGAAAAAAAGACGCCCCAGTAAACAGACAAAGACAATCGCAAAGAGATGACAGAGGGCAACGAAAATACTGTCTGAAATTTTAATGGGGGGCCCAAAAAGACAAAACACATAGGATGCCACTGTATGTGTGGTGTGAGTGGGTCCCCCCGGGATGGAGTGGCCCTGTCCAGTGATTGTTCCGCCTTGTCCCTAGGCTTGCTGGGATTCTTCAGCACCCGTGACCGCTCGTATTAAAGGGTTAAAAGAGGGAGGGATGGATTTTTTTATTAATTAGTAAAAAGAACAAAATGTGTGACTAAAACATTAAAAGACCAGTGAAACGGGGGTCTGGAGCCTTCACCACTACCGCAATCCAAAAAAGTGGTAAGAAGGCAATTATTTGATACAAGCAGCCATCCCTGTCAAAAGTGTCACTTGCCACGTGCTGATTTAGGTCTAAAGGGGTGAAGACCCCCAGACTGAAGTCCTTTTATGCCCGAGCACACCCTTTCTAATTCTATGTGCGGGATCCTGGGGAGACTGAATTTTATTTGTGCTCGTTTTATTGTTCAAGAACTTATTCTGATTTGAGAAGTCTTATGGTCTTTACCACAATGGCTGTTTTGGAACGGAGAGGGAGGAGGCCGCGGCACACTGAATGGGCGCCCCAGGGGCCTTTTTGACCAGCCGGTTTGCCCGCGGATTATTGATGTTTTTTATTGTGTGCGGGAGTTATATTATAGGAGTTGAACTTGAACCCTGTTTCATGCAGGGTTGAGGGTGAAGGTTCACTGTTTAAAGGAACTCAGTTCAGGAGTTGGTCTGTGTGAGTCTCTTTTATGCGAGTTTATACTTAATAAAAAGTGTTATTTGATATTCGCAGATAAAATTTTGGGGAATTTTAAGAAATGGCTTTTTAATGTTTTTTAAGCAAAATAAAAAAAAGAAACATTGGTAGATGAAGATAAAGTACTTTAAAGTGTTCGGTTCTGATCAGGCAATTTTCCCGTTAAAGACCATTTGAACAAAAGGGAAAACATAAAGTCCCCCAGGGCTGAGAACACAGGGACGTGCCTGTCGGGGGGAGGAAGTTTTTAAAACACCAAACTGTCACAGACCCTGAGTTCACAGGACGGAAAACCCCCCAGTGGGCCGCGGGGACCAAAGGTCCATGTTTGGGACGCCCTGTTCAACGGGAAAAAATCGGGTTTAAAAGGGGATTTCTGATTATGTGATGAACCCCTTGGCATTGTGATCTAATCAATGAAGAGTATAAAGAAGACGGGCCCTTCCCTTTGAAAACCCCTCCCCAAAAGGGTTTGTGCCCTACGAGAGACGGAGATAATAAAGAAGACTGACACGCACTCCCCTCTTTATTGACTAAATGGGACACCCAGACGGGGGTTTTGGGAAATTTATTAAAACAATAAGTCACAAGGGTTTTTAAATTTATTGAAAAGACAACTGATAACAGAGAACTCACATCCCCCCCTTCTAAAACCAAAACTGTAAACTTTGCTGCAGCCCAAAGATTGAATAGTGGATAAAAAGATGATTCAAAATCAAAAAGTGGTTTTAAAAGAAGTAAGAACTTTATAAAATTAAACCCATTTGACCTTCTTGTCGCCATTTGCCTAAAGGTCCCCCCAGTGTCATTTAGGGGAGGTGAGGGAGGAAGGCACTGCCCGCCTGCACTGCCTGTCGCCCTGCTGCCTTATTGAGGAGGAGGGATTAAAGTGCAGGAATGGGAAACATTAACTTCAAGATTGAAATTAAACATTTATTTTGGGATACAAAAGTAAAATAATAAGGAAATTTTGTGAACTCAACTTAAAAAACCCCCCCAGCAGCCTGCCCAAAGTGTGTCACTGAACAGACTGTGCTTCGCTGAGTTCTGCTGGGGAGTTTTGAGTTGTGAAATTTGGGAAAGTCTCTGTAAATTGAACTCCAGTTGTGGATTTTTTAATTTGCAGAATTTGGGTAAAATGCAGCAATTTAACAATTTATGATGAAATAAAAATTCTGTCCCAAAAGAATATACAAACAGTAATCATTTTATAGCTTTTTCCCCCGCGCAATCCCAACACAGGGTCGGGGGGTCTGCTGGCCAATCCCAGCCAGAAAGGGCAAAAATAGGAAAAAAAACCCCCAGCCCCAAGAGTAATCTTTTACAATGAAAAAAAATCCCTGAAATATGAATTTTCAGGGTTCCAATTTTCAGTTCGTTTTTAAAATTTAAAAAAGAAGAAGTGAAAAAAAATAATTGTGGTGAAATAAGTAAACATAAACAGTGTACACTCTGCCCCAGTGAGTACAATTTAAAAAAAAACAGCCTTCAATACAGAAAATATGAAATGATTGGTTAAAAATATGTTTAAGTATTAGCTATATGAAAATGAGCTAATGTAAAAAAAAATTTTTAAAAAAATTAACCACTGAAAATTTTGATTTTAATTTTTTCACATTTACAAAAATTGAGACTGAAGAAGGGGGGCTAAATATTTTAAACTAAAATTTTGCAGGTTTTTCGCAGAATAAAGAAAAGCAAAAAGAATTGATTAACCCCAAAGTTCATCATGACCAACACAAAGACTTTCCCTGATGATATATGTGATTGGGTTACAATAATAAACAGATTGTAGAATTAAAGGACAGCAGATAATAAAAGCCCCGCTACCCTAATTTTTTTGGGGCTTTTTTTTTTCAGACGGTTTTGATATTTTACTGTCACCACCCCCCAGTTTGTTCTTTCTATCAAAACAGTTGATGGTTTTGAAGGCTTCTTGCAACCAAAATTTGAAAAAAAACCAATATGGAAAAGGGAAAAAAAAAAGAATAAGAAAAAAAAAATACAATTTATAAGTAGTGTTACGACAAGTTCTTCACAATGCTCTGCTGAAATATAACAAGACAAAAAAAATATGCTGTAAGAAAAGTGCAAAGACCCACACTACAGCAATTGCCCTTTTTGTAAAGTTAAAGTTATTTCTGGTTAAAAGAAAGGATGGCAGACAAATGTAGGACAATGGATTTTAAAAAACCATTGTATAAAAACCGTAAAAAAATTTTTAGGACAAATAGACATAAAATAAAGAACCCAAAAGCCCGAAATTTCAATCAGGAGAACCAAAGTAAAAGGCAAAACAAAGAAACCGTTAAAAAACCCCGAAGTGAAAGGATCAGAAGATTAGTCGCGGGTAGCGAACAAAATGAGAAATAGAAATGATGACAAAGTTTTCCCAAAGACTTGATACAAAAAAAACACAAAAAACTATAAAAAAGTCCATAAACTTGAGTTTAGAATCATTTTTAAACAAGATGATTACTGTAAGGAAAGCAAGGGTAAGTTTGTCCATTCCACCCATGACTTTTCCTGACTGAGCCGC
The DNA here is from genome assembly GCF_016835505.1 of Polypterus senegalus. Lineage (NCBI taxonomy): Eukaryota > Metazoa > Chordata > Cladistia > Polypteriformes > Polypteridae > Polypterus > Polypterus senegalus. The sequence goes on along the minus strand of NW_024376905.1, from coordinate 13,202 downwards.
CCTGCCTGCACCCCGAGATGTTTATACACCAGGCCCCACTGCCATATTCCCTTTTGACGCCTCTCTGTGTGTTTTACAGATTCTCTAGGATGTTTTTTGTTATTTCTTCTTACCACTAATGAGTTATAAATTTCCGATGTTTTTTTTTGTTTGTGGGCCCAGGCGGGTTTATCAAGCCCAAGGGTCGCGGGCCTCTGCAGCTCTTCCCCCCCGCTGTTTTGTTTTTTGTTCTCAGTCATTTTGACTTTTTTCCCATCCGGAAGCAACATTAAATCAGCAGGTTCAGATGAGGGGGTTTGGCCATGGTGCTGACACTCCATCCTGTCCTGTGCGCTAAGCCCCCATTTCTCCATGGAGGGGTTTGACCACCCGGTCATGAGGGCCCCCACACAAAACCACACACAAAATACAGTGTACAGTAACAGCTGTGTTTTTGTCTTTCCGCCCCTCATTTTAAATTCCAGACAGTTTTCCCCCGTTGTTTCGTCAGTCTGATTTTTGGCGATTGTTTTTTGTTTGATTATCCCTTTTTCTTTTTTTTAAACAAAACACACAACATGCATTTCTGTGGAGGGACAAATTTCAGAATTAAAGCACCCAAAACTGGGGTTTTTTTGAAGACATTTTCTGTTTAACGGGCAATACTTGTTACCGTTATAAATTTGGGACAGAAAACTTCTAATAAAATAGAAATGACGCAAGGTCTCCCCAAAAACAATCTTCTATTATATTGTAATTTGACATTCTTTATTTCTTAATATTACAGTTGTATTAAAGTCATACTATATTAGAGTAAAGCAAGTGATGTTTCTATAGAAAAAAAAAACCAAAATAAAAAAAAAGGGAGGCCCCCATCAGAAACATTTTAAACCCGCTTGAGTAAATTTTGTAGGGCTGTTTTCTTCCCTTTTGATCCGAAAAAACGTAACGGGAGGCAGTTTCGATTAAACAGCTGCGTGGGTTACCCAAAACCCCAAATTTAGTGAAAAATCCATTTTTCATCACAAAAAGACGTTGATGAAAATTGTCTTGTTAGTTAAAGCCTAACTTTTAAATTAAATTTTAATGTTTTGAGGGGCAGAGTGAAATATGTGTTATTGAATTTGAAACAGAAACTGTTTATTTTGTTACCCCCCTTTGTGTGTATTTTTTATTTTCTATAACTTTTTTTATATTTTTAAAACATTTTTCATTAAATAGTAATTGTAAAAATTATTGGGTTTTGCCCATGATTAAAATTTAGCGCAGCTCCAGTGATGGAGAAAAGGTTTGGGGAGTTTGGACTGGTTGTGGCTTTCTCCTCCTCATCATCACAGACAGTGAAGTGGTCCCCACCCCGTTCTACGTAACAGGAGTCTCCCAGGGTGAGTGAAGCCCCCAGGGGGGACTAGTCAATTTTTATGTATTAGCCCCGCATAGTGCAATGCTTTTTGGGGACAGGGGCAGCAGGCCTTTAAACCAGCCGCAAGGCACCCACCCATCGAGACCCCACACGCCTCCCGCAGTACCAATGTTAGGCTGGCACACAGCGGAGTTCTGAAACTTGGTACGCTATGAGAAAGTATTGATGTTATAAGGGACGGGCACCACGTTTCCGACAGTGTTAGAAGCCAGGGGGGGCGCCATGCCCACTACCTGGCCTGGACGCCACAATGGGAAGGACCGGGAGGGCATTGGTGAAATTTTCCCCGGGAAATTTGGGAGGGCAGCCTCCGGGGCAGCGGGGCAAAGATTCCCCGGGGGGCATGCAGGAGCGGGAGTGGGAAGCCCTTTTGGGGTTCTGGGGGGATACCCAGGGGGCAGAGCCCTATGAGACCCAGTGCACCGGGAGCTTTCCCTGGTAATGATGATGAACAATACGGGGGCCTGAATAAGAGGACCCTCCCTCACCCAGAAAAATGGCGAGTTGGGAGGAAGAAGACAAAGCCGAGGAGGAGGGAGGAGATGGAGGGGAGCAAAAAGGGGGACTGTGTTGGTGTGTTGTGGTTTGGTTTTTTGTCCTTTTTAAACGTAAATAAACCGGTGTGTTTGAACCTTGTCCTGCCTTTTATGTCCAGGTTAGGGCCAGGCACCCTGGTGGTCCCCCCAAAACGCTAAGAGAAATGTCAGGTTATATCCCCTATGTGTAGAGAAGGCCCCAAACCGTCAATCCACAGATCAGACCAGTCCAAGAAATTTTTCCGTCCGAAAAAGGGCCAGCCCATTATGACCACCCCAATAAAACTTTCAGTTTGTTCTGTTCATTCAGTTTATGTCTCTGTCATTCCAACAGATGGACTTCTAAAGTTTTTGTGGTAAAAAGATTTATTTTTTTCCAATAAGGGGAAACAAACATTAAATGTTGTACAACCGACTTATTTGGGGGGTGGGATTTGAGACATAACAGACCCTGACTGCCCGCAAACATTAAACTGAATACATCCAACAGAGAGTAACGCTGGATGGACAGAAATCATCTTATCCACCAATAAAAAAGGACAAGAGTCTCTTTTGTGTTTTTCGTGAGTCTGTCCGTTGCCAGTTCTTTCCCTTCCAAGATATGGTGCTTTCCCAAATGCCCGTAATAAACCCCAAAGCATCACATTTGTCATTCCCAAAAGATTTTTTGAAAATGTTAAAGACATTTGCTACGAATTCAAAAACAAATGTCTATAGATTGTGCACTGCAAATATTAACACAGAATAGTAAAACCAAAATTTACGAGATGGGCAAAAAGTCACTGTATCTTCCCCGAGGGAAAGGGATGATGTTTAAGATGAGAAAGGAGAAAATGCAAATGCTAAGGAAATCAGATTAAAGAAACGGGTATGATGACCGACCTGGGATGATGAATTGCCGGGAAAGAATTTCAAAATTTCGGATATCCATTACACACAATGTTTTTTAGTAGAAACCCAAAGGAAATAAGTGAAATCAAAAGAATACAGTTTAAAGGGGCCCCGGAAACACCAAAACAACCAGCCTGCTAGAGGTGTTCAGTGTCAGAGGGTGAACGGGGATAGGGAGAAAGGGCCCCAAATTCTAAAAAACAACTGATGAAAGGTCCTGACTTTTTAGGTAACAAACCATTCGCCCTTTCAAGATTTAAAAGGGGCCAGTTGCATTATTGGTAGATTAATCAATATCCCACCGTTAAAGTCCCAATAAAAACATTGGGCCTGGAAAAGTGCTACCCAAGTACACCAGTCCAGTTGGACAGAGTCGGACAAAAAACAAGGTTGGAAAAAACGGGTGAAGAAGAACAAAAAGAAAATCAATGAAATGATGAAACATCTAGTTAGCTAAGATTACTGAACTGGGGAAAACCAATGTTAGAATTTTTTCCCTTTAAAAAATGTTTTGTTAGGGTTGATGTTTTAAATGAACCTTTTGTTGTATTTTTTTTAATTTAGGTAATGATTTACTATCGAAAAAAATTCTAATTTTTGGGCACAATAAAAACTAATTGGGATCCCCTTTTTGATTATGAATTGATGTGTATTGTCAAAATGCCATTACAGATAATCACGGGGTACTGTCACATTTTAAATTTCCCTTTTCTCTTGATGTCGGGTTCCCCCGGTTTTTTCAGCTTGTACTGAACCCTTTTTCTTTTTAGCCCTGCTGTTTCTCCCCAGGTTTTTTTTCTTGTTTTTTTGCTGATAAATATTGCTAGTTCACATTTTTTCCTTTTGAGAGGCACATCACAAAAAACCTACTTTTTTTTGCTTTCAAATGGTGCTGGTTCTTTTTAAACCAATGGTTTTGGTTTTATATACAGAAAGTGTTCAGTTATTTGGGAACATTTAAAATATAATGACACAATACAGAGTTTTTCATTCGTAGTTTTTTATATTAAATTTTTGTAATGAATGCTTTTTAAAGAGGATTTGACCAAGTGTTTTTCAGTGATCATTAAAAAAGACCGCTTTATTTTAACCCCGCTGAACTCGCAAACCCGGGGTAAAAAAGTTTAAAAAGTGCTTACGCAGAAAATCCAGAAAAGGAATTGGGGATCAACTTAAGCTTTTCCGCTAAAAAACCCATCGTGAAAAAATAACCCGCACGCCGCATTTTGTAACCCCAAATCCCCCCAGAATTACTTTGAATATGCAAACAATATAAATCACCCTTTGGAGCCTTCTGAAAAGACAATGGGAAAAACAGGGAAAAAAAAAAAGAATTTCAGCAATACCAAGTGGAGGAAAAGGAAAACATACTATTTGTTCAAAAAACCGCTGTATAATCAACAAAAGGAAGGATCGAAAGTGGGGAAGGTTGGGGGAAACTTGAAAGCTCACATCCACAAAATCCAGGCCGAAAAAAAAGAAGTCCATACAAAAATCACCGGGGAAAAAGGGTGTAGCCCACCGCCTGAGGTCATATGAAAGCTTTTTAGGTACAGAGAAAAAGGACACGGTGGGGAAAAACACCCCAAAAGTCCACCCCAATCCTTACATTTCCACTTTAATCAGAGTTTAGTCATTAAAGTGACATCATAAAATTATCTTAAAATTTTTAATTAACCAGTTTCTAAAATCACATCGTAATTTAAAATAGCACGTAAATGCTTTGTTTTGATTTGATTTTATGTGTTATGTGTGAATCATTTGCTTCAAACCGCCCCTTCCTCCAACGGGACACAGAGTCCATTACATTCATGATATTACAGCCCCTGAATAACCAAAAAACGAGATGTTTGGTATCATTTTTTATGATGATAGGAGCTAAAGCACGCGGCTCAGACGCGATTTAACTTTTGGCCAAATTTGCCTGCTTTTTTTGCTTTTTGTTATTTTATCTTTTTGTTTTTATTCAATATTCGTAGCCCCCAAGAGTCCACGCTTTAAAACAGCTCTGTAATAGACGTGACTGTGTTTTGCCCATTTTTCAAAACGTTAAAGAACATTGAAATATTCTAGTTTAAATTTTATTATTCTATCCTTAAAAACACCCGGAAGAATATAGATTATTTAAAAAGAAGTTAAAGTTTAATGTGTTTAAATTTTAAAAAACATATTTTTGATTTTCCTAAAATGATATCGCCATCAATGAAAACGCTTTTTAAAGTGGCCCAGGGGCGAATATTATAACGGGGGGAGTTGGAAAAAAAGAAGAAGAAGAAGAAGGAGAGTAACAACGCAAAGCAGTTATGGCATTTGGGAAAACTATTTGTTCCTTTTACCATTATATTGTTTGGAATTAAATCAGATAACCCATAAACAATATGGGGTTGTTTCTGTGTATTTATAAAGCCGGGCCCCTGAAAAAAAATGAAATCACACAAAACAGTAGCACCCCTTTTCGCTTTGGCAGTTTGCAAAAACCCAAGGAGAGGACCGGGGAAAAGGGGGGTTTACGCCAAGTGTGGGTTTTTTACATCGCAAACCCGGGTTCCCACGAAATTCTGTGCGCAACCCCTTTTACATGAGGCCCCCGATGCATATCCGGGTTTTTGATAAACCTCGCATGTTGAATTTAACTTAAAATTCTTTTCCAAGTTTTCCCAAAACCCCCAAAAAAACCAAATGTCCACTCAGATCCAAATTTGATTCAGCTCATCATTTGATTGTGACGCCCGTTCAGGTGGGGTGCCAAAATAAATACACACAGCTGGGGGATTTTTGGGGTTTAAAATTTTTGACTTTTCTCTCTGGTGTGCTCCCTTAGGTTTCTCCAGTTTCACTGAGCTTTATTTAATTTATTCCCAACGCCCCTTCCTTTCTCCAAAACCCGCTGCAAGTTTCAGGTTACAATCCCCCAGTAATGGGAAATTGAAAGTTTCCCCCTTTAGAGAATTTTTATTGGGTGCATAATGGATGAGGAATTTTTCTTGGTAGCATTGATGCAAAACAAAAGAAAAATAAAAAAAAAATATGACAGGGTAAAGTTATTTTTTTTGGTTTTTCAAGTTCAAAAGAAAAAATAAAAATTTCATTTTTTGTTTTCTTGATGTATACTTTAATTGAAGATTCTTTTTCCGGAAGCTGCCTTTAATGAAGGAGAATGGGCGTTTGACACAGAGGGGGTTTTTTTTTCCCGTCAGAAATGCAGACAGACACCTTTTAGACAAGTACAATTTTGAAGGTGCAACTTTAAAAAGTGCAATTAATTTTTTGAAAGGGGGGAATCGCATTTACGCACTTTCCCCCTGTGTAAAAGTTGTGCTCTTTTAACAAATTTTTCTTTGTTCATGCTCACCTCATGGACGGCATAAAAGGTCTGTCAAAAAGACATTAGACAGAGAGGGGCTAGGGGGCTCACCCGGGAAAACTTTAAATAGGTATGTAAAATGAAAGCATCTGAAGGGGAAATTTAAGAAAAGAAGCAGGGAAAGGGAAATTTCATACAGAACAAAAAAAGGACAAGCCATTAAGAGACTGAAAAGCATCGACATTCGGTTGTGACAGCCCATCATCACAGCCCCCAAAAGAGTTTGATTCTGATTTCCCAATTACCTTTTTATTTGTTTTTTCCCTTTTGGACATTTGGGAAAATTTAAAAAAAATTTAAAACTTTAATGACTGAAAAGTGTATTGCCTGCCCTGCTTTTTTTATTTGTCGGCCCCTGGGGTTTCAGAGAACAGAGGAGACTTCTTCAGATAGGGGAAGTAGACAGAGCAGCCCCCGGGGAAACGGGAAACTGTAGTCCCCGGTCAGGTGTATTGTGTCTGCAGGCTGCATCTCCATCCAGCCAGGTGAGCTCAAGAATACGAGCACCAGAGCAGAGGGAGAAAATGGAGGAAAAAGGCAAAAATATAACAAATTAAAATTAACATGTTTGTTGGAGTAATCACATCCTACCTGAGCTGACACCAATACATTGAATTATCAGGGGAAACCGTGTTTAATTTTTTTTTTGGGAAAAAAAAAATGAACATGACTTTTGAAACACAAAGAGAAACAATGGGATTGCATATCTTATACACAAAAAGTATTTGAAAATAAAAGATATATTTTAAGGAATGTTTAAAACATATTTCATATATTTAAACTTTTAAAAAACTAGGGGTTAAAAATATAAATTTAAAGAGTTATTTTCATTTTATTCATTTTTTTTTTTTATATTTGCCAGTAATAAAGTTTGTGGTGGGTTTTCCGGGGGGGTGGTTTGTACGTCGATGATCTGGTTGCGCCAGGCATCATTTAAAACAACAGAGCTCCTTTTTCTCACTTCCTTTTTCCCTGGGAGGTTAAAGGTTAAAACTGTTTATAAGAGGGCGAGCAAGTAGTCTCCGGGGTTAAAAAGGTTTTTTAAAAGATAGTCTTGACCCAAGATTGTTTTTTTTTATAATAAAATATATATATATATAATAAAAATCATTTTAATTTTGAAAACCAAACCAAGGGGAAACAAAAGCACATTTCAGCAGAAACATAAAAAACATAAGACTCACAGGACAAAAATTACAGCCAAACAAACAAAAACAAAAAATCATCAATATTGAATTTACACCCCCACTTTCGCCCCTTAATTAATAAAGACAAGATTTGTAAGAAACAAAGCTCCCTTACAATTATGGCAATGCCCGTATAGCACCCCCATTGGGTCCATTGTTTCGCCCCAAAAGGTTTTATTTTTTTTTGAATTTTAGTGTATTTGAGTGCAGTTTTGTTCTTTTTTATTACTTTTAAAGGGGTTCTGAAAAATTTAAAATTTTTTTGGGGAAAAAAACGTCATATTTTCCTAGATGTTTTCATATTATTTTTCTCATGGACCGCCATTGTTTAGTTTTTCAAAAGAAAGAATAGGATTTCCATTTTTACCCCTTTACTATAACACTTACTTGCATGGGGTTTTATTTTTTCCCTCATTCTCAAACCAGACTCGGCCCCACCATTTTCAATCAAAATTTTTTTAATGATGTGCCACCAAAAAGAAACCATTAGTTAATGTTGTCCAAAGGAAAATAAAAGGGAAGGAAAGAAAGGGGTGTTAAAGGTAAGAGGAGGGCACTGTCACAATCTGAAAAGGAAGAGAAATTTAAAAAAAAAGGAGGAAATGGGGGTAGTGGGGAAAAAAAAAAGGGGAATAAAAAAAAGACAACTGGGAGGAGGCTTTAGGGGAAAGGGGGGTAAATGAGCAGGAGGTGATGTTGGGCAGTAGACCAGAGAATTAAAAATAGTTTTGTTAGGGGAACAGGGTGAGGGGAAAGGTTGAGGGGTGTTAATGGGGGCCTGAGACTCATAATGTTATTTGTGAATATGTCCTCAAATGGGCCAAAAAAAAGAAGGAAAGGAATTTTTGGGGAAAGAAGAAGAGCTTAGGCCAGTACAAACAGGAGAAAAGGGGATTGTTAGTAGTGATCTAAAGGGGGTGGGAAAGAGGGGCAGATGATGGGGACAAGAAGGTGGGTTGGGGAGAAAAGGGGGGGGAAAAGTATAAGGCGGCATCTGATTTTCATAGTTAAACGTTTTTTTTAAAAAAAAAGTAACCCTGACTTACTAAAAAAAGGAAACCAAAAACTTTTAATGTGGTTTAAAAAATAAAGAATTGTAAGGCAAAATGGGGGAAAGGTGAAGAAAGCACCCAGTGGGGGTGAGGACTGGAGATAAAAAAAACCGGGGGGAGCACCCAAGGAACTTTTGGAGATTAAAGAGAAAGGGGGTTAGAGGTTTTGGGAGAAAGTTTGAAAAAGGAATATTTGAGAATGGAGGTTTGGGGAAAAAGAAAGAAAGGTAGAGGGGAGGACAACAAAACCCCCCTAGGGACAAAGAAACATTGGGGAACAGAGAGGGTAGGGGTTGATAAAAAAAAGGGGCAAGAAGAAGTTACCAATCAAGGAGGGGGGAAGAAAGAAATGATAGACAGGCAAACAAGGAAAAGAGGGCTGGCAAGAGCCAAGGGAAAAGACTTTGGGGTTTAAAAAAATGGGGACAAAAAAAAGAGGGAAAAAAAAAAATTTTAAACTACCAACTGAAATGAGTTTAGTCCAGAAAGCAAAAAGATGAGCAAGGTGTGGTCTTAAATCAGTAGATAGGGTTAAGAAGAGATAGATAGAAGAAAACTGAAGAGATTCTTTGAAACCATTGAATGACAAGAACCAAAAATTTGGAAATGGGGTCCCAAATAAGGGCTAATACCAAAAATAAGGAAGGAGGGTAAAGGAACTCTGAAAAGAGGAAGAATGCAAGGAACAGGGCCAAGAAATACCAAAAAGAACTGTGAACTAGTTTAGGAAAAAATAGATATTTGGGAATCTAAAGTAGAAGAAAACAATGAAAGGAAATATTTCTAGAGGAGATATATGGGTTGAACCCATTTTTAAGGAAAAGGGGATATTCAGGATTGTGGGTAAAAAGGATAAAGTGATGTCACCAAAAAAAATTTAAACGGTTCTAGAAAGAAGTTTTTGGGGAAAAAACCACAAAGGGGTTGAAAGTTTGGTCTTTTGCCAGGGGGAGGAACAACTGATCTGCTTTGCATTGATCCAACTCTAGAGAAACTCAAAAAAAAGAAAGGATTGAGCGGGGGTTTTCTGATTTGGAGAAGGCTTATAATAATATATGATGAAAATCCACAGAGGTCTGATGTACATGAGAGAGAAAGGGGAAAACCAGAAGTTTGGAGGATTGCCCTGATATGAAAAGGGGGAGGGTGGGTGGTTGGGGGGTGACAAGATTCTAGTTAGAGCAGGTCTGTGCCAGGGATCTTTTTGAAGTCCTTTTCCCCTTTTTAAACCGGGGTGGGGTTTTTGACCGGGATAGAAGACCATCCCAAATGTGCAGATTTTTTTTCTATGACATTGGGGCAGCACCAGAAAAGAAGATGGGAGAGAAAAATGGGAAGAATTGTGAAGGGATTTGGAAACAGATGATTCAAAATAAATAGGAAGAATAACTGAGGTTTGAATGAGGATCAGAATTCAGAAGTTAGGGGGGGAAACAAGATAAGTTTAAAAAAAATAATCAGTGGGAGCCAAAAAAGGAAAATTGATGCAGGGGATAACCCAAAGAGTTCAGTGTGGATGGAACAATTTGAAGAAGGTATTAGCAAAAAAGAATCCCAAAGGAAAGAGGGGTAAGATGAAATGTTAGGAGGAGACATGAGCAGTAAAGGGGGCAAGGAAAAAGTTGATGTGGAGAAAAGCTAATATTGAGATAGATTTGTGAATTAAAAAAAAAAGGGCAAATTAAGAAAAGAGACACCCCGAGGTACAAAAGAAGTAAAAAATATATAAAAAGTCCAGGGAAAAAGGGTTGGGCGGGGAATATGTAATATGAATATGTTGGCAAAAAGTGGGGATAGTAAATGGAAAGAGAAAAAAGGAGGCCGAATGGGGGTAGATGGATAAATTTAAAACGACTGAAGGAAAAAGGCTTGGTGAGGAGGGAGGATGGAATGATGTATAGAGAAGGTTATCAACAATTTACCCCCGTAGAGGATGAAGAATTGAAAAAATCCATGTAAAGGAAATAGTCTTGCAAAAATACCTTTTCTATGAGTTTATGGCCGTATCTTTTTTTATTTTCAGAAACCCCATATGCTCAGAACTTCAAAGTATAAATACTATTTCAGATATGAAGAAAAAACAAGGGCTGATACCAGGGGCGGAGGGACGGTTTGAGTACTTCATGACCAGCATCACGTCCACGAGATTTTTTCTTCTGCACCTTTTGTGGGGAGCACCAGTTTTAAATACCGCTTTGAGAATATTCTGGGTTTGTTTTTATTTTTTAAACTGTTGATGCCTGAAGTAAGAAGGTATTGTACTGTATAAAATAAAATACACTAAAAAAAAACTGGTGGATCCAAAATTGCAGAAATAATTTCTGAAAAAAAATAAATAAATAAAAATACCGGTGAGCTAGTGCCCTGCCCAGATTTTTTCCCCCCTTGAGCCCTGTGTTGGGGGATTGGTCCCAGACCCCCGGGCCCGTAGTTAGGGGTAAGGGGGTTTGGAAATGGGTGGGTGGGTAACAAAAAATATAGTTTAATTTAGAACAACTTTTCAAGGGGAACAAATTAATTTGAGAAAGGGTGGGGTCGGACCTTTTGCTCCACCCCATACAGTGGACTTGTAAAGCACAGAAAAAATTTTTAATTTAAACAGCTTCTGTCTTGAGCCGCATCAGGTCTTCCTGACTTTCTATAAACCCGTTTGTTCACAAGGCAAGGGGTTTTTATCAGCGCCCTTACCAGGGACACAACCCAGGTATCATCCCCGCTTATTACCAAAAAGTGTTAGATCAGAGGCAGCGACCCAAACACCTTTTGACCATAGTGCAGCTCACCTCCTGTGGCTGAATCCGTCCTGTTTGGACATCAGTTTCACATTTAGTTTTGTATGCAATGGTGCTCACTGATTGCAGAACTCATCACTTGACAGCTTCTAGACAGCAAAATGACTTGTCATTTTAGGGGCTCCTAATGTTAAGTCCAGCATTGTTCGATTAGTCCTGTTTCTTTTACCATCACTTGGAAAAAGGAGAAAGAGACCAAGGACTGATCACATTGCAGCCCTCATGCAGATCAAGGACACGCAAAAGTAATGCTGATTGAGCTGAGACGGCCCCCAGCCCTTTTGTGGGTGGTGGTTTGAAGGTTTATTTAAGGACACAAACAGATGCCCAAAAAAGCTAATCTTCCAGACCACGCTTTTCACAGTCGTGTAATTTTTGCCCGTCTAGGGTTTTCAAACTAGCTAAAGCAAAATGCAGTTTCAGAGTGGACCAAAAGATCACGGTTTCAAAGCTTTTCGCCCTAGCTGAGATGATGTGGGGTACCACCCCAGCGCTTTGCACCTTTTTCGCCCACACCTGTGGCGACTCCACCTCACTTTACAGAGGAACCGCACCAACACTATTCCCCGACTTGAGCCAACCCAAAACCAGGGGCCCTCATGTACAAAACCATTCATACAATTCACCCAAAAAGTGGATAGAAAACAAAAAGGGGAAAAGTGCGATGCACAAAAAATTTAAAAAAAAAGGGGATAAGCCAAGTTCCAAAAATTCCGCCACATAAATCATGGGCAGTATGAAATGTAACGACGCGGGCCTGTCACACCTCCCCCGAGTCCTCCCCGAATTAGGTCCTTGAATATGCAAACAATATTGCCCCAAGTTTAGGTTTGTGAAAAAACAACAAAAAAAAGGTGAAAAAGAATTTCGCAAAAGTGAAGTGGAGGAAGGAAAAAATACTATTTTTTCAAAAAGTGGGATAAACAACAAAAGGGAAATTTTATCGAGTGGCAGAAGATATCAAAGTTTTAAAGGGGGTCATAGCCCAACCCCTTGAGTGTCAATATGAAAGCTTTTTAGGGGACAGAGAAAAAAAAAAAAAATAGGGGCACAGTAAAGAGTAAAAAAACTCAAAATGTCAACTTTTAAACTCAAAATCCACTTTAATCACACCCTTTTTTTATTAAAGTATAACCAAAACGATTTTTTAAACATTTAATTTACTACTTTTCAAATCCCATCGAATAAATTAGTCATTAAATTCTTTTTTATATTCTATGTGTGTAAATTACTTGTTTCTTTAAACGGGGGTTTTTTGTAGGGGCGGCACGACGACACAGAATAAGCATTTAGATTTACAGTTTGAACATTTTAAAACAAGATGACACTTGACATCTTCATGTTGAAATGCATTAAAGCTGGTTTTGTTGGGCAGAGGTGATGAGTTGGCTTCCCCCGGGTTGTTGTGACGGTTTTTACCCTTTTTGAAATACTTTAGCATCAGTACTGTGTCGTCAAAAGTCACCCCACAAACCATTCGCCCACATTCATGTATTAACAAACCGATGTGTTTTTGAACTGGGTTTTTAAAAATTTTTGGAAAATTCCACAACATCCATCCAAAGTTGTGCCCGTCCAGCAAGCACAAAAATAATAAACCCCGGGGGGGGCCAGCTTATCGCCACCACTCGCCACCATGCCCCATATTTAATTTTATCAGATGCATTATTTAAATAAACAATTTATCTGTTAAAAGTAATATTAAAAGCTTTTAATAGATTTCATCATAAAATGAAATCAAGTATACACTCTAGTATTCAACAGCTCACAGCTCCAAGAGGATATCGCTTAAATTTAAAGCCATTCATCATCTGTAAACACTATCCTTTTTTTGTCAAATAGTACAATGAGATTCAGTATGGTGCTCCAAAACTTTTTTTCCACAAAAAATTAAAATGATAATGATACATTAAAACAATGAGAAATTTACAATTGAAAGCTAAGTAAAAATAAATTTAAAAGGGGAAAACAGGAAATG
>NW_024376904.1:0-13481 GCF_016835505.1 Polypterus senegalus | reverse complement strand
CATAATTATTTAATTAGCTATATTCTCCTGAGAAACTCATTTTCAGAAATGTACAAGAAGAAAATCCTTTATTACAGTTAAATAGGCATATCAACTGTACTTTACAAATTTAGGTGTTGTACCACTGTGTCTGCATAGAATAAATTGTTGCATACTAGTCCAGGATATTAAGTTTGTATAAATAACATAAATTCTAAATATTTCAAATTAGAACACAGTAAATGTTGCCAAGCACCAGGGCATCAGAGAAGAAACCAGGAGATAAAAAATAAGTTAGAGAAAAAGCAGCATCAGAACCAAAAAGTCTGAAATAACAGCCAAAAGGAGTCTAGTAAAAAAGTCTCTATTAGTAAAGCACAAAGGAGAGTTTTTGTTTAGCATGCACAAGCTTGGACACTTAGTCCATGTTAAATAGAGCCATGGTGATGACATCACTGTGAATTAAGGCTTCAATAAAAATGAAAATATGGTCAAAAGAAAAACTTATGTAATCCAGGAACACAAAAATCACAGAATTGCTGACATTCATAACATGTGGGATCAGACAAGGCTGTTTATTATTTTACCAACAATTTTTGCAATTATTGAACCCCTACCTATTTATTTCCAGAAGTAACCAGAGATAAAGAGAATATGGTGCTCTATATCTCAGACCTATTCTCAACTTTGTCATTAGCATGAAACTTGCTAGGAGAATTTAATGAGATCTGTGGATTCAAAATTAATCCCAATAAGTGCATTTTTTTTCTGTGGATTCTCTCATGTCAGATCAAACTTAATCAGTTCTCGCTAATTGTGTTAAAACAGTTTAAACACTTGGGAATAACTAGAATACTAGAAACTGCATTCAGTATTGACATACATTAAAAAGTATTTCCACAGAGATCTAAAACTAAAGGTGACATGGTGCTCCTAAATCTCAGTTATATTGTTGGCTGTAAAATCTGCATGACAAAACAATGGAGATTAACAAGTCAGTGAAACCATACCTGCCATGGAAAGGATCTCTTGCTTTGTACTATGCTCATCTCAAGACTATCCTGCCATCCATTTTCTAACCCGCTGAACTGAACACAGGGTCACGGGGTCCACTGGAGCCAATCCCAGCCAACAAGGCAGGAACCAATCTCCGCAGGGTGCCAACCCACCACAGGACACACACAAACTAGGGCCAATTTAGAATCGCCAATCCACCTAACCTGCATGTCTTTGGATTGTGGGAGGAAACCGAGTGCCCAGAGGAAACCCACGCGGAACAGTAGGGAGAACATGCAAACTCCATGCAGGGAGTGACCTGGGAAGTGAACCCGGTCTCCCTAACTGGCGTAAGCAGTAGCGCTACCTAATCACGCCACCATGCCGCCAAACTCATAATTAATTCCTGTCAATTTACTAGCAATCCAGGTGTTCACCGTGACTTAAAAGATATATTCATTTTAAGCAAGGGAAGCTCTTATCAGTTGCCCGTGTACATGATTATCGGTTATTTCATCTTTCCATAACCAATGCAATTTTCAGTCTATGGAAATCAGTAGGTGTCACAACACATGGACACCTCTATATTCATGCTCTATATGTGTCCTTTGAGCTAGTAGGTTCCAAACTGAATCTTCAAGTGACACACCTTTTTCTAGGCCACATGTTTTGGGCGCATGCTATACACTCAAACCACTTGAACGAGATACTTTATTGTATGTTTTTTGACAACAGTATTTGGAGAAATACAAGATAGGTTAATATTGTGATTTGAAACAAACTACTTGCATGAAGACTTATTCTGTTCAACTGGAAGAGTCCTAATCTACCTTCAGAAAGAAAAAGTGATGCTCAGATTGTAAAATATCAAATTCTCATTATGAGAATTAGTTCAGAATTTTTAATTTGATAAGAATCTTTAGTTAATGCAATTGTAAATTAAGTACATCAGTCCTGTGCTGATAACTGTTGACTTCTGTACAGAAAGAAGCACTCTAAGCTGGTAGGATAAGTGTGGAGTTTTTAGATTGTCCTGGGGACACTTTTTTTCTTCTTTTTGATTAATATGTGTTTAATTAATGAGTTTTGCTCTTTAAATGAAACAAAAAACCTCTTGCATGACATGCTGTTGTATTTGACTCTGACCAGTCTGTGGATTTTTAAAAATCAAATTTACCAGGGTAAATCTTATAAAACCTAAATAGGATTACTGAATATAGGTGAAACCATTAAGAGAAAGCATGGTTCTGAGATCTGTTTAGTCTCATTTTGTCTCATGCTGACCTGGAGAAGTAGAAATAATTGAGATTTTTTTTTTTTGTGAAGGAGTCAGCCCAATTTAAAACCTATTCAGAACTGTGTAGCAATGGGCACTATTCATTTAGCTGAGGAATGAGACTGTTTTGTGCTCCCTGCTTTATGGAGACTTCCATGTGGAACAATAATAACTTGAATTTTTCAGTTTTTGTTAATGGGACCAATGGTGTACTAAGTTCCAGGCCTTTGCAAAATGTTGCAAAGAGTGACATGCAACAAAATAATCACAGTTTACTTTTTGTGAATTTCTCAATAAGTGAACATCATACTTAGATACCAGGAAAAACATTATGCCATGATTTCTTTGAAGTTGTAAAAAGAAGCAGAAATGCAATTCTGGTGTCATTCAATGCTGAACTGATGATGTTGTTCCTTAAGTAGCAGAGCTCAAGAGCAAAGACAATAGAAAAAAAAATCATACCTTGAAGGGCAAGTCATGAGTCAAAACTGAAGAAGATGTAAAATTCAAGTTGCCTAAACTAGTGTCAGCAGAGACAGAAACAAACAACTATCACCCATGAGCAATTACATAAAACAGAAACACTGTCAATGTTATATATAACCTGGCCAGCAGCACACACAAAACCAATACCGTTAACAAGGATGGAGATTGCTTGGTTACACAGAAAACAAGACATGGAAGATACAGGTTAGTAACAGGCTCTTAAACAAGCAAACAATGAATTTAACAAAGCCTCAGTGGTTGCATTGCTAGACAGGAGCAGAAATGCTACCAGAATAATATTTATTGCTAAACAGCCATTATTTAGCAGCTTCGATGAAACGTAAAGAGGGTGAAATTCATCAGAGGCTCAAAGGCTCAGTGAAATGGAGTTCCCAGGAAAAGCAAAACGGAAGAAGAATGCAGTTGATATTAAAGACTCAAAGTTCAGCAGGCAAAGAATCCAACAAAGGCACAAAGAAAATGTCTGCCCGAGAAACCAAGCAGGTCTTTTTGCTAATAGTCCCTAACTAATTACATTTTTTTTTGTTTTTTACTTTATTTCTTTATTTATGTTAATTCTGTAGAGAAGTCTTCTCACCCATTTTTCCTAAACAAAACAGCAACTCAAATTTTATCCAATATGGCACCACAGATCTGACACGTATTCTGAGATTAATTTATCAAGAACACATTTCTGTGTTTTGTTGTCTACAGGTCAATTCCAGATAATCCAGATTCTACCAGATGACCCGATGGATTCACCATCTAAAGGTGAATACTCTGGAACAAATAGAGGTAGTGATATATTTTTCTGAAAAACAAATTATGATGGTTGACGGTTTAAACCCCATGACACTTCCATTCCCCTGAATTGTCTTCTTTATTTTCCAATAACAACAACAAATATTTATTCATGTAGCACATTCCATGTAAAACAGAGTAGGTCATATGCCTTACAAACAATAAAAGAAAATATATCATTTCTAAAGTAATACATAAGTAAATATATTAATCTATACTAATAAAAGGCAAAGCCCTCACTCACTCACTGACTCACTCACTCATCACTAATTCTCCAACTTCCCGTGTAGGTAGAAGGCTAAAATTTGGCAGGCTCATTCTTTACAGCTTACTTACAAAAGTTGGGCAGGTTTCATTTCGAAATTGTATGCGCATAATGGTCATAACTGGAACCTATTTTCTCCATATACTGTAATGGACGCTTGGGGAAGGAGCTGCGCGTGACATCATCACGCCTCCCCGTAATCATGTGAACTGACTGACCAAAGCACGTGAAAGAAGGAAGAGCTCCCAAAGAGCGCTGAAGAAAAACGCTGAATACATTATTCGCAAGATACAAGTTTAATGAGAAGACACGAGGTATAAACGAGACTTTGGATCACTTTGTAACGGAGTTAAAATTGCTGTAGCAAGAAACATTTTAGTGCCGGGTCTTAGCTAACATTAAATAAAGCCGTGAACATTGCAACATCACACAAGAGAGCAGCTCACGTGAACTGACTGAATGCAGTACAAGTGATCCCTTCCATGCATCAAACCTGTTCAAAAAACGCATTACACAATTGACAAGGTAGGAAAAGAATATGCTCCGAGTTGAGCTCCACAGCTAGCGCGGTCTTGGAAGCAACTTGATCACGCTGCCACCAAATACTCACAGAAAAATCCACAAGTTAATACACACGCTGTCTCTAGAGTTTCTCCACACTCAATGTATTCCTCGCGATCCCCTTTATACCCTCTGATCTCCCATTTCAATTCAGATGCCTCCAATTTCCAGTAAGGCTCTGCTGCACGATGACAAGTAATAAGTCTCAGGGACAGACCCTACAAAACGATGCCATTGATTTCAGGCAAGATTGCTGAACGCAGCAATGCAGTGATCACTTCCATGCATCAAACCTGTTCAAAAACGCAATACACAATTGACAAGGTGATGGCTTTATATGTCGCTCGCTTATAAAACAGAGGAGAAGCTGTGTAAAGGCTGTTTCACAAAAACAGCGGAGCGCTTATATGAGCGGGAGTCAGCTAAAGAAGGAATCAATAAATATCTATAATCGTAATAAAGCGAACAACAAATAGCATTACAAGTGATGTCAGGAGAGCAGATGAAGTCCCGGGAATGGTCTACAGGCAAGGGAGAAAAAGAGTCAGTGTTCTCTGCCACATCCCGGCATGCCTCCGAACTGCCTTCACTCAAGCCCTTTAGCTGCCCCCCATGCACACGTGTGTGATAGTATATATGTGCATATATATATGTATATATGTATGTATATGTGTGTATATATATGTATATTTATCTGTATGTATGTATGCATATATGTATGTGTGTTTGTATGTATGTATGTATATGTATGTGTGTATATATGTTGATATGTGTATATATCTATACTAATAAAAGGCAAAGCCCTCACTGACTGACTGACTGACTGACTGACTCATCACTAATTCTCCAACTTCCCGCTTAGGTAGAAGGCTGAAATTTGGCAGGCTCATTCCTTACAGCTTACTTACAAAGGTTGGGCAGGTTTCATTTCGAAATTCTACGTGTAATGGTCATAAATGGAAGCTATTTTTCTCCATATACTGTAATGGAGTTGAGATGGATGGTCGTGGGAGGCGAGTTAGGTGTGACATCATCACGCCTCCCACGTAATCACGCGAACTGACTATCAACGCAGTAATGAAAACCAGGAAGAGCTCAAAATGCGCTGAAGAAAACATGCATTACTGTATATAATTGACAAGGCAGCTTGAAACAATAAGAAGCGAAATGAAAGTGACATATACAACCATATTCATGAGTGCTGCTACTTGGAACAAAGCACGGTGTAAACTCTACAGTTTAAATTAAGTTCATAGGACAGGTTGACGCTGGCGCTTTGTAATTTAGTGCCTGCCCATATGAGGCCGTCCGTCAGCGGCAATCCAATAGAAATACTGCCGCTAGATATTCACGAAAGAAGGACTGTGCTTATGCAGAGGAAGATGAGATGGTCAGGGTGGTGTTTGGCACAAACTCAGCTAAACCTGCGCGAGAAACTTTTAAGTGCCAGGTCTTAGCTAACATTACATACAGCCGCGGACATCACACGAGATGGCACCAGCACAGCAGGGAACTTCGATGCATGAACACCAAGCTGCTCCACGGAACTGACGCAATGCATAGACCAAAAGCAACAGTTCCAAAGAGTGCTGAATAAAAACGACTACACAATTGAGAAGGCAGCAAAAAATATGAAGCGCCTGATACATACAATCATATTCATAAGTGCAGCTACTTGGAAACAAAGCACACGGTGGAAAAAGTCAATGTCCTGCTAAAGGAAGTCAGTGTAAAAAACCCGTGCATGCAGTAAGTTTCACATCTCAGATAAAGAGGAAGACAAGCTGTTTATTGATGCAGTAAGAAACGAATCGATGAATGAAACCTCTTATCTTTACAACGCATTGACAAACACGGAATGTAACTTGAACACAACACATCATACAAATCTTAATCCTGATTGAAAGCAATAATGATAATCAAATCCTTGATGACAGCAACACTCAATAACACTCACAAAACAATGACTGTATATTGACAATCATTATTTTTAAAATGTTCCCTTTCTTTTCTATAACTTCTTTAACACACAACTTCTCCTCATGTAAATGCGGGTATATTTATATATATATACCCCGATCTACATACTAAAATTGACAAGCCATCACCGGCGTGGCATTCAATTGTAGAGGCTTTGCCTCAGCTACCGACATCCGAGGTTCGACTCCCAGAGAATGGATGCACGAGTATGCACGCTGCCTTCCGACATCATTTTACCTCGCAGATCTCCTTGGTTTGGGACTTATGAAAAATATGTGGTTAACGAGAATCATGTTACATTATTTTTAAAATGTTTCTTTTCTTAGCACAAGCACAGCTGAGAAGCTTCGGATGCATGTACTCCATAACGCTATAAAAATAACGCAGATTTAATCACACTTTCAATCTAAGCAAAGGGGAACTTTTGTCAATGCATGATTTCCTGGTATCGCGATTACACTGATGCACACATCCCAGCTACAAAAATGTTATAGTCGGAATAAAGCGCGCTCCCACTGACTGATCGGAGGAAAATTTCATTTCAAAAGACTACCTAATCGAAGCCTTGATAAAAGCATGGTTTTGTGCACACTGAAAAGCAAGCAAAATTAGATGCATTACAGAAAGCGGACTTTGTGGTTCTCATTGGGATCATTGGATTGACGTGACCGCTAGTAATTCTAATTACAAAATGTTCAATGATCACACTGTTTTAGCCTAATGTACAAAATAATTTTGGCTAAGGTTACTCAAAGTTTAAAGATTAAGTTAGTCAAACTAACTTTTATGTTTCTGACTTATTTTTTATGAAGAAAAACTGCACTTTTATGTTGAAATGTTGGTTATTATTATTTAAAGACAATACCATTCTGAAAAATATACTTAAGGTAATTGAACTACCACTTTTTTTTTAAGTCTGCCCAATTTTAGCCAGAGATGATATTTCTGCTTTCTGTTTTGAATTGAAATGCAGTTTAAAGGCTATTTTTTCAGAAATTAAAAGAGCTTGAGTTTACAATATTCATGTCCATGTCTATTATTTGATTCTGTGCCTACTAAAACCCTTTTAAATTAAAAAATACATTTTGCGATTTGGGGAAATTTTATGTTTGAGTTACTTACGATTAATCAAGATTAATTATTACACAGCCTCTAATTAATTGGATTAATTTTTTTAATCAAGTCCCAATCCCTAATATATATATATGTGATATATATATGTAGATTTGTATATATGTGTGTATATATATAGTACATATGTATATGTATATACAGTATGTATATATGTGTATATGTCTATATTTGTATATGTGTATATGTATATATGTATGTATGTTTATGTATATATATATATATATATATGATGTGTATATATATGTTTATATATGTGTGTGTGTGTCTGTGTGTATATATATAAATATATATACAGCATATATATATGCCAGCAACACTCATGACAATGACAACACAATTACATTGACAATCATGTTACGTTATTTTCAAAATGTTTCCTTTTCTTTTCATTACTTCTTTAACACACTATTTCTCCGCATGCGAATCGGGTATTTTG
The DNA here is from genome assembly GCF_016835505.1 of Polypterus senegalus. Lineage (NCBI taxonomy): Eukaryota > Metazoa > Chordata > Cladistia > Polypteriformes > Polypteridae > Polypterus > Polypterus senegalus. The sequence continues at coordinate 5,567 of NW_024376904.1, read as the reverse complement.
CTATATATACCTGTATATATAGATAGATAGGACAACAACACTCAAATCGATGACAAAACAATTACATTAACAATCATCTTACGTTATTTTAAAAATGTTTCCTTTTCTTTTCATAACTTCTTTAACACACTACTTCTCTGCTGGCTGGGTATTCTGCTATTTGTATATATATGTGTATATACAGTATATATGTACATATGTATATGTATATATATATGTGTGTGTGTGTGTGTATATATATATATATGTGTATGTATATATATGTATATGTATATATATATATATATATGTTATGTGTGTGTATATACAGTGGTGTGAAAAACTATTTGCCCCTTCCTGATTTCTTATTCTTTTGCATGTTTGTCACACAAAATGTTTCTGATCATCAAACACATTTAACCATTAGTCAAATATAACACAAGTAAACACAAAATGTAGTTTTTAAATGATGGTTTTTATTATTTAGGAGAAAAAAATCCAAACCTACATGGCCCTGTGTGAAAAAGTAATTGCCTGTTAAATAACCTAACTGTGGTGTATCACACCTGAGTTCAATTTCCATAGCCACCCCAGGCCTGATTACTGCCACACCTGTTTCAATCAAGAAATCACTTAAATAGGAGCTGCCTGACACAGAGAAGTAGACCAAAAGCACCTCAAAAGCTAGACATCATGCCAAGATCCAAAGAAATTCAGGAACAAATGAGAATAGAAGTAATTGAGATCTATCAGTCTGGTAAAGGTTATAAAGCCATTTCTAAAGCTTTGGGACTCCAGTGAACCACAGTGAGAGCCATTATCCACAAATGGTAAAAACATGGAACAGTGGTGAACCTTCCCAGGAGTGGCGCCAACCAAAATTACCCCAAGAGCGCAGAGACAATCATCTGAGAGGTCACAAAGACCCCAGGACAATGTCTAAAGAACTGCAGGCCTCACTTGCCTCAATTAAGGTCAGTGTTCACGACTCCACCATAAGAAAGAGACTGGGCAAAACGCCTGCATGGCAGATTTCCAAGACGCAAACCACTGTTAAGCAAAAAGAACATTAGGGCTCGTCTCAATTTTGCTAAGAAACATCTCAATGATTGCCAAGACTTTTGGGAAAATACCTTGTGGACTGATGAGACAAAAGTTGAACTTTTGGAAGGCAAATGTCCGCTACATTTAGCGAAAAGGAACACAGCATTTCAAAAAAAGAACATCATACCAACAGTAAAATATGGTGGTGGTAGTGTGATGGTCTGGGGTTGTTTTGCTACTTCAGGACCTGGAAGGCTTGCTGTGATAGATGGAACCATGAATTCTATTGTCTACCAAAAAATGCTGAAGGAGAATGTCCGCCATCTGTTCGTCAACTCAAGCTGAAGCGATCTTGGGTGCTGCAACAGGACAATGACCCAAAACACACCAGCAAATCCATCTCTGAATGGCTGAAGAAAAACAAAATGAAGACTTTGGAGTGGCCTAGTCAAAGTCCTGACCTGAATCCAATTGAGATGCTATGGCATGACCTTAAAAAGGCGGTTCATGCTAGAAAACCCTCAAATAAAGCTGAATTACAACAATTCTGCAAAGATGAGTGGGCCAAAATTCCTCCAGAGCGCTGTAAAAGACTCATTGCAAGTTATCACAAAACGCTTGATTGCAGTTATTGCTGCTAAGGGTGGCCCAACCAGTTATTAGGTTCGGGGGCAATTACTTTTTCACACAGGGCCATGTAAGTTTGGATTTTCTTTCTCCCTAAATAATAAAACCATCATTTAAAACTGCATTTTGTGTTGATTGTGTTATATTTGACTAATGGTTAAATGTGTTTGATAATCAGAAACATTTTGTGTGACAAACATGCAAAAAATAAGAAATCAGGAAGGGGGCAAATAGTTTTTCACACCACTGTATATATATATGTATATATATATAAATGTGTATATATATGTGTATATATGTATATATATATATTGTAAAAGAGACAAAAGGAGACAGCAAAAAGGTTTGGGGTTGCCGGCCCTGTATACTGCAGAAATATCCACAATTACAAAAATAAACAAGGTCAAAATATAAACAGAAAATGTTCATATGCGCGATGCCGAAAATGGCGTCGGTGGCCATTTTATACAGGAGGAGCCGGAAGTGGAGGAATGCTGGGAAGGAACCGTGAGGGAGGATGGGACTGATGACGTCAGAATAAATGGCGGAGGAAGGGCGGAAGTAACGTGCCTGGGAATGAGGCTTATGGTGGCGGAGCCCCTTTTTTCCTGAAAGAAAGCAAAGGAGAAAGGTTAGTACCCCACCACTTCCTGCCGCTAACGTCATCCGAAGCGTGTTAAGGTCCGTCCGCGGTCTCCTATTCGTGTGTGTGTGACATTATATAGATATATATATATATATATATATATATATTTATATATATGTCTATATTTGTTTATGTGTATATGTATATATGTATGATATATGTATATATATATATACATGATGTGTATATATATGTTTATATATGTGTGTGTATATAAAAAAAAAATATATATATATATATGCCAGCAACACTCATGACAATGACAAAACAATTACATTGTCAATCATGTTGGGTATTATTAAAATGTTTCCTTTTTTACTTCTCTGCTGCCAAGCGGTATTTTGCTATATATATATATATATATATATATATATATAGATAGATATGACAACAACACTCATGTCAATGACAAAACAATTACATTAACAATCATCTTACGTTATTTTTAAAATGTTTCCTTTCTTTTCATAACTCCTTTAACACACTACTTCTCCGCTGTGAAGCTCGGGTATTCTGCTAGTATGTATATATATGTAGATGTGTATATGTATATATATATATATAGATATGTGTATGTGTAGATATGTTTACATGTATATATGTTTATATGTGTGTGTGTCTGTGTGTGTGTATATATATATATGACAGCAACACTCATAACAGTGACAAAACAATTACATTGACAATCATGTTACGTTATTTTTAAAATGTTTCCTTTTCTTTTTCATAACTTCTTTAACACACTACTTCGCTGCGAAGCGCGGGTATTTTGCTAATATAAAATAAAATGTCTGCGTGTTCCCTTTACAATCCTACATCTTTTCACCGACCTGGACCAGATTTTACATAGTTGCTCTCAAGGACCATATGGACAGGTCTGATAACTTTTAAACACAAAATTTTGATGCTAGGGGATCCCAGTGTTTTTTTTTCTCAGTGTGGTAAAGTTTGCTCAGCAGTGTCACCTGCTGGCTTAGAGCAAGTGAAACATTCGAGCCAGACTAGCAGACAAGATGATAAGGGGCATCATGTATAAAGCCATGCATAGAATTCACATTATAACATGATGTACAGACAAAATTGGAAATTGATGTACGCACAAAAAAATCCAGATGCATAAATCTGTGCTCGCATAAGTTCGACACACTTTCCCACAAGTCCAAATGAATGTAAAATTTAATGTACATGCATGCGCCTACAGCCCCACCCTGACTCCTCCCAGAATTTTGCATATTAATCAATATAAATATCACCTTCCATTCAGTGCTTGATTAAAAAACAATTGAAGGCACAAGAAAAAAAGCTTTCCAGCGAATGCAAAGTGGTGGTAACAAAAAACATTTTATTTGTTACACAGTGGTATAATAAACAAAAGCATGGCAGAGACACTCGAAAGTTAGAGTTCAGAAAGTCGCACAGTGCCCGAAAGAAAAAGAAAAGTTGTCAGATACCACAGTCGACATGAAAAGGCGAGTTGCAGCCCACTGTCTGTTTATTCTGTTTCAGACAATATTACCGTGTGATTCTCAGACGGTGATGGTCTGCTGTGCCGAGTACATCTTTGGGCGCTGGCTGCACACACACCTCTGCCTTGGAAACCTCTGGGAGGCCAACTGACTGGGTGCTGACGGACTGTTCAGAAGTCAAAAAATCCACTAGTGGATGCTGTAAGAGATGTTGCCGATGGACTAAGGAATAAAAGGACTGTACTATGTGATATTGACCACAAATTAAATGAATTGGTTAAAAAATAAATGTTGCATCTGATTACATATTTTTACATTCTGCTAATTACATTCAAATGAGGGTGTAACTCTGTCTAATCTGGCTGATCATTTAGTGGGTAAGGGTCAGGTTCATCATATTACATCATTTCAAGTACATGCTTGCACAACGCAACACACTTTCTGTGCACTATGGGGCAGCACATGAATACAATGGCAAAGCTTTCTATTTACATAAGCAAATTCATTCTCTGAAGGTGCCTTTATTGCAAAGCTCCTGTGACTAAAAACCTGAGAGTGGACAGTACTTGCAATGGAGCAGGTAGAGCAAAATACCTGAAAGTCTGCCTTTGTAAAGCCAGTGCTAGTTCAGCACAGAACTTGCAAAGGAGCAGGTAGAGCAAAATACCTGAAAGTCTGCCTTTGTAAAGCCAGTGCTAGTTCAGCACACAGCTCCAAGAGGATAGCTCTTGGAAATCAACATCAACTTAGAAGCCAGTTGTCATCATCTGTAAATATGCACTCTCTTCTAATTCTATTTGCACTGTCTTCTAATAACACTAAAGCAGCCATGGTAGTTGGAATAGTTTGGCCATTCCATGCACCATTATATTGTTACAGAATCATTACAATGAAATTAATTACATTTGTAAATGATATGCAATTAATTATGGCGTATTTGATAAAACTCACATCGTAAATGTGAATCTAAAATAGAAAAGCAGATCACAGAAACAATAGCACTGCTTTGATGCTGGGTGCTGCCAGTTTGCAAAACCAAGCAGAAATGTGCGTAACAAGGGGAGCCCTTCCGTAAAATGTGCAGGCTTTACATCAAGTTCGGTTTTATACATCTCAAAGTGAGCATTGAAATAGATTGTACAGAACATTTTGTGCGTAAGCACTGTTTATATATGAGGCCCCAAGGCTTAACATTACTTACCTGGGCAATGCTGCATGTTGTTTCTATCTACTGTAGTTTATCTTGCACTTTGCAGTGAGGGTTTGGGTGAGACTTGATTGATACTGGATGTACAGCGCAACAGAAAGACAAATGGTTGTTGTTTAAGTCTTGCTTTGCCAGCTATTCTCCATAAATTAAGCACAATGACACTATCCACCTTGAACTAAGAGAACGAGTCAGACATATCAGTGTTCATGGTTACAACCCAGCAAGTAGGTACTGAGTTCTGGAATCCATTTAGAGCAAAAAAGAACAAATTTTTGACTCAGGATAGCAGAAACATTGAGAGGCAGTGTGAATGACAGATGGGACAGCTAGCAATAACAACAGGGTCACCATTTAAAAACCCATAAACCTTTGCTTTATTTTCTTAATCCATCCTACAAATATACCAGGGCAATGCCTGGAACAAAATATAATTAAATAAATAAATGGAAGAGTTCCTAAAAAAGTTAAACATAAAATAATTACTATGACTATAGCCAGTTTTAGGTATTTTACAGTTGTAATAGCAAGACTCAGAGTCTGATTTGATAACATATGAGATGGTCAGAGAAGTGAAAACAAAACTCATTTGGATGAT
>NW_024376903.1:0-7106 GCF_016835505.1 Polypterus senegalus | reverse complement strand
ATTCAAATCCCCAGTTATACCAGAAAAAATAAATGTTACAAGGTAATATATCAGAGTGGTAAACCTTAATTCTGTAATGTTTTCAATTTTCTGCCTGGGTCTGAAGACTTTGCCTCTCTCTCTCCTCGCTGCCCACCACGCTCTCCTCACTGCTTCACATTTGCTTCTTCTCGCTGCTTGCTCGACACTCACTCTCTCTCTGCTCTCTAGTCCTCAGCCTCGTGCTCTTCCCTGCCTTCTCTCTGTAAACGTTTCCTATACAATCCAACGCACAAAACACAAAACGATTTTCATGATTTTCTTCGTAAAAATTAGGGTGTGTGCCTTACACGAGGGCACGTGGTACACAAGTAAATACAATATTTGTGAATTTTTTGACAAAATTAAATATATATATATATATATATATACTTTTAATTAAGGGTATTTATCTCCAAAACCGAGACTTGTGAATAACATTTTAGAAAGTTCAAAATAAATGCAAATCGCAAAGCTTGTGTGTGCCGACTCTAACTAGCTTTTATAGAATACATTAATTGACAAGTGGCTTGCCTGCCCTTTCCAATTTATCATAGAAGACACAGCTGTGATTCACCACCCCTTTGGTAGATGACCAAGCCATCATTGGCCAATTCTTGGTAGCTGAAACGGGTTTTAAGTGGTCAATTCTTGGTATGCGATACGGGCTGCTATTGGCCTGTGCTTTTAGTTCTTGGTAGATCCTTAGCTGAGAAAAGTGATCTGATTGATTCTCGCTGACAAAAATTACCTTGACTCACGATTGCTTGGAGGCGCCACCCAAACAGTCATGTCATTGACTTATCCATCCATCCATTATCCAACCTGCTATATCCTAACTACAGGGTCACGCAGGTCTGCTGGAGCCAATCCTTGGGCACGAAGCAGGAAACAAATCCCAGGCAGGGCGCAGCCACCTCAGAGACACACACACACACTAGAGACAATTTAGGATCGCCAACAAACTTAACCTTCATGTCTTTGGACTCCCACGCAGACACGGGAGAACATGCAAAACCCACGAGGGAGGACCGGGGAAATGAACCCGGGGCTCCCAACTGCAAGGCAACAGCGCCACCCACTACGTCACCACTCCACCCATTGTCATTGCCTTATCCTAAAGCAATTTCTTTCTTCAGTTATATTCTTGAATAAAGTACACTTGTTTTGATATACTTGTACCTTTTGTGAAAGTGTTTATTGATATTTGGGCTCAGTCTTCACATATTATACATTTCATGTCTACATTTTGTCAAATAATAATAAAACATGAAAAACTTTTCTGTTTTAGCGATGTGTTTACATAGATCAGTGGTTCTTAAACTGTGGGGTGGGCCCCCCTAGGGGGGCGTGAAGTAACAAAAGGGGGCACGAAGATGTGAAATAAAGAAAACAAGAATCGAAAATATGAAAAATAAATCTATTGAAACCAAAACAAATTAACTTAAACTGCATTCTGATACTAGAAAATAAATCTAGTGTTAGATAAATGTCAATAAAATATGCATCTATGATATATCATTAATTAAAAAAGAAGAAATTGGTATTAGTGGGCTCCTTTCAAAAAATGTTAGGGGGACGATTAAACCTGTTATGAAACTCAGGTACAAATACTTAAAGGTTGAGAAACATTGTAATAGATTCTTTTAGGTACGGAACATACATGAAATGCATGTATTCCATCGCTGACGAGAAGTGCAAAGGATTTAAGGTGGCGGGAGTTTTCAGAGGCTTTGGTAATTCTAGTGTTAATGAGAACAATGATGTGCTGAATACTTTATTTCCTCAAGTGAAGAATCAGAAAAACTCCTAAAAGTTAATGAAGAATACTATTCCTAATGGTATGGTTTCAGTTTTATAGATGGTTCCTAACACTAGAATTACCAGAACCTACGAAAAAACTGGTAGATCCGTCCCACCTTACAGTTTTTCTCGATCTAAAACACTAAACCCTATTGTCTGAACCAAATTCTCAGTTGCCTGAACCCACTTATTGAATCAGTCACACTTTTGGTAAAACCAAAAGCACTTTTCACCTGTTTAGACACATCTTGTCAACACATTGTCATTGCGATGCATCTGTGTTGCATAATGGTGGAGCACAGGTGGCAAAAGTCAAACACAATTAAAGCTCAGTTGTCACAATTTGAATACAACAACTCAAAATTTATCACACTTGTGGCTAATGATGTGAGGGTACATATAAGCCAGAGCACTGGTTTGTGAGGCACTACAATGGATAGAAATCTAAGAAGAGGAGTTAGGGGGAGAGGAGGTCGAGCAGGTCAAGGTGGTCAGCGAGGAAAAAGAACAGTAATATCTGATAAAGAGCTACTGTGATTGACCATGTTCTTGTCCATGGTATGACAATGAAGAAGGCTGGACTAAGGGTACAACCAAACATCAGTAGATTCACTGTGTCCACCATAATCCAAGATTTAGAGAGAGAACAGGTATTCCCTTTTTTTGACATTATAGTATGTAAATGTTGACAAAATTCCATATGTACAATGACTGTACTATATACTGTACCTCAGTAAACATGTTTCAGTACATCACTGTGCCAGTGTACTGTATTGTAATGGAGGGTTAGTCTGACTGTTTGTAGGCCTATTCCATGTATGTATTTTTGTAAGTGCATGTTCTCTTTTGTAGAATTTAAAGACTGCCACATGGGGTGTGGGACATCTAAGTTCTCCCCACACCAAGAGACCCTAATTGTCGACATGGTCCGTGAGAACAACACCATTAAACTGCGTTAAATTCAGCTGAGGATCATTGGGGGACCATGTGCATTTTGAGGGTATTGACAGTGTCAGCCTCTCTACTGTTGACCGTGTCCTCAAGTGCAACAGACTGCGCATGAAACAGTTGTACAGAGTGCCCTTTGAACGCAACTCTGATAGGGGTCAAAGAGCAAAGATTCCAGTATGTACAGGTTGGTAAATATCCAGACACATAAATGTTGGTTACTGTAAGTAGTGATTTACTGTAGTTGGCCTACATCACTTACAAAATACATATCTATTCCTACAGAGAGTTTTTGAACTGGATGCAATGGAAAACTCCATGAACACTTCTACATGGATGATGCACCAAAAGGAGAAAGGAGAGGCCGTAGGTGATTGGCACGGCCATTGTTGGTGTCCCTGGGCAGCGTGGTGGCAATGTCACACTGTGTGCTGCCATCAGCAATCATGGTGCTGTCCACCATCAGGCCAACCTGGGCCTACAACACTACTAGCTCCTCATTTTCCTCAATCACATGCGGATGCTCTGTTAGGGCAGCAGGATGAGCAGCCCATCTATGTCGTTGTTTGGGACAATGTGAGTTTTCACAGAGGCCTCTAGGTTAGAGAGTGGTTCAATATGAACCAAGGTTTTATCAATCTTTGCCTTCCACCGTACTCCCTTTCCTGAACCCCATTGAAGAATTCTTCTCCTCATGGCGGTGGAAGGTATATGAATCCAACCTTATACCAGGTAAATCTCCCGCAAGCCATGGAACTGACCTGTGGTGACCTGGGTGTGGAGGCATGTCAAGCCTGGATACGGCATGCCAGGGTTTTCCCCGTTGCCTGGCCAGAGAAAATGTGGCCTGTGATGTAGATGAAGTCCTGTGGCCTGACCCAGTACGGAGAAATGTGCTGTGGCTGTGGAGTAATGCACTTCTTTTCTTTGTACTTCATTTGTATATTTTTTTGCTTTATTTTTACGCATCAAGTGCTACATGTAAATGCACAGAATTTCTGTTTTTGCAAATTATTTTTTCTATGTACAAGTGTTAAAATGCCCAGGTATTTTGTTTTGCAACATGCATTTAGCCTAAATAAACATTTATTTCTACCGCTTCATGTCCTGAGCATTGTGTTTTCCTTTTTCTATGTAGTGTTTAGTGACTACTCAGTAGAGTATTTCATTTAGATTGACTTGAGGGCCTGAGTTGACAGCATAGTTCAGTTTTGAGCACAGATTGAACTGTTTTGGGGTGAAAGTTTGGTTTTGCAAGAAGAGTCAGAGGTTTTGTGAATGTAGCTTGAAAATTGTGTTTTGTGTTCACAGTTTAGGGAAAGGAGAGCAGCTTCCCAGGAATGTGTCTTAGCAATCGAAAAACTGTAAATTGCTTCTTAAAACCGTTCTCACCTCTCCGCCAGCGCCTTTTGTTATGTGCACAAACTTCTCCCAGCTCATGCCTTGATTGATTTTCTGGGAGTGAAGTGGAGTTTTAGAGTGGAAATAATAGATCATTATTTGGAGTACACGCATTTCACATGTGTTCCGTTTCTACAGTAATCCGTGTAAACACATTTTTAAAACAGAAACGTTTTCATATTAGTAGTAAATGACAAAATGCAGGCATAAACTATATAATGTATGAAGCCTGAAGTCCAAATATCAAATTAACAGTTTCAAAAAAGGTACAAATATAACAGAACAAGTATGCTTTTATTCAAAATATAACTGCAGAAAAAAAACGCTTAGCATGCCACATTGACACATACTTATCTCAACTGTCATGGTAGCCAAATGGTATCAGCTGCTGATCAAAGATCATGAGTTTGATCCCGGCAATTCTCTCTTGAGAAGTAAACTGCTCTTATTCTTACTATTTTAAAATAAAACATACATTTGATTTCAGTGTTAACAGCCAGTGTAATTTATGATACTTGTAAAGGTTAGTTTTTTATTCACTTTTCATTCTCTCAGTCATGTTTAAGATCCTTCCTACCTCCCACACAAAAAAAAAAAAAAAATCTGACACTACGGTTTTCACATAAAGCCTGCAGCGTACTTGTGACTGCATTCGTGGCATTACCGCTCTATTTTTGAGCATGCCGTGTCGCTAAACACATGAACATATGTTGGGGTACAAGTATAACAAAACAAGGGCACTTTTTATTCTAGACTATAAGTGAAAGAAAAATAAAGCAAGTTACAGTAGACGGTTGATACGACAGCTTGCATGGTGCAATGCTAAGAACTGCTGATTTCCCATCCGTGCTAATATGGGGGGTGGGATCGTGAACACGACTGAGAGAATGGTACTGAATTTAAAAAAAAAGCTAACCTTTACAATTATGCATTTATACTGGCTCTTACAGACTGACTGAAATCAAATGTATGTTTTATTCTAAAATAGTTACATACATATTATTTGAAAATGACGCCAGATCGGGCGATATTCAAACCCGATCTGGCTGTTCGCTTTCAAATAATATTGCATTAGTGCGATGATGTTTTTACATATATTGTCTCTTTCATTCATCTTGTGGTTTGTAATCAGTGACCGTGTTTTTTTTCCGATCTTGCCAGTTGCATGTTGCTGTATGGTGCGGTTTCTTTTGTACTCCAGGACATGCAGAGGCAGAATAGTACAGAGCAGTAAGTTCAGCGCTATATGCAATCAGACAGACAGACAGGCAGAGAAGGCACTAGATATATAAATAAACAGGAAGGCACTGTATAATAGATATATAAAAACAGCTAAAGGGATAGATATATAGATAGGTAGGAAGGAAGGCACTATATGATAGGCGAACGGAGCTCCTATATAATAATAAAATTACTGTATTACTATATAGATAGACAGGGAGTTCAGGCAGGCAGAACGCCATAGGGTATTTATTTATTTTTAACTATTTTAATAAAACATACATTTGATTTCAGTCAGTCTGTAAGAGCCAGTATAAATGCATAATTGTAAAGGTTAGCTTTTTTTTTTTTAATTCAGTTCCATTCTCAGTCGATTGTTTCACGATCCCCCCTCCCCATCTGACACTGCTGTTTCACATAAAGATGCTTATACCTCAAATGTGATTTATATGGGAAGAAAGTACAGTGTCAGGTGCTCATTCAGTGTAATAGGAACCATAGCACAGAGAGGTGTGTACACTGCAACAAGTGCACATGTCGTGAATGTTGAAAGGTGTGTGGGAATTGTTAATATTTGAATGGGATGATTTTTATATAGCATGGATCGGAAATCAGTAGTTCTTAGCATTGCACCAGCAAGCTGTCATTATCAACCGCCTACTGTAACTTGCTTTATTTTTCTTCACTTATAGTCTAGAATAAAAGTGCCCTTGTTTTGTTATACCTGTACATCAACGTATGTTCCTGTGTTTGAGCGACACGGGCATGCTCAAAAAATAGATGTGTAATGCCACGAAAAGAGCACGCAGGCACTGCAGTTCGCAAGCATTGGTACGAAATGCAGTCACAAGTACGCTGCAGAGTTATAGCGCATCTTTATGTGAAAAACCGTAGTGTCAGATTGGGGGGGGGAGGTAGGGAAGGATCTTGAACATTCGACTGAGAGAATGAAAAGTGAATAATAATAATAAAAAAACTAACCTTTACAAGTATCATAAATTACACTGGCTGTTGCACACTGAAATCAAATATATCTTTTATTCTAAAACAGTAAGAATTAGAGCAGTTTACTTCTCAAAACTGAATCAGCTGAATCAAACTCATGACCTTTTAATTACTAGTCAGCAGCTGATACCTTTACACTACTGTGGCAGTTGTGATAACTATTGTCAACGTGGCAAGCTAAGCTTTTTTCTGCAGTTATATCCTTCTATATAAAAGCGGTCGGATTGTCCTTTGTGGAAGAGCGAAGTTTTTTTGTTCCCTTGTACTAATTCATTGTCTGAAAAGTCAGTTTCACAGCACCTTGTAAAAGCCTGCTGTTTTAGCTAACAGAAAATATTTTGCTAAGGACTCAAGGTCCATGCCTTCCACAATGAGTCTCCTTATCTCTTTGTTCTAACATCTGCATAACAAAAGACAAGAAATCGGTTTTGTAGGGCACAAGGATGTGTATAAAAATGTGTTGACTGTTGCATTTATAATGATAGTAACTATGCATTCTGGGTATAAACTGACCCCACCTAACAGACGGGTTAGAAGAGCTCTGACACTTATGTATTGATTGTCTGTTTCGAAACTGTTCTCACTGTACCTACAATAATAAGTGTTTATTGTTTCACGCTGTCTGGTCAAAACTTCGCCACAGTTTTGGCACGTGGGCAGGGCGGCAGCGCCTCTGCAGGATTGTCCAGAGGACGTGCATGGGCGCATCT
>NW_024376902.1:0-38222 GCF_016835505.1 Polypterus senegalus | reverse complement strand
AAAATCGCGAGAGAGGCCAAGAGAGTGGGACGCCCTTGCTGCAATTCTTCCTACATATGCAGGGCGTGATCTTAAGGACTATCTGCGTGCCATGCTGATAATATTGACTTTTAAAATAAACATTATTATATATGCTTTAAAATAGTAATTCATATTTAATGAAACTCTCGCGATTTTGTCGGCGCAATATTGATGGCACATTTTAATCGGCGCTATTTTGTCGGCGCGCATATGTCTATCGCACAAATGTCGGGTCACACAGAATTCCCTTAGGACACTACCAAGGGTTGCATCCACATGTTTCCTCTCTTTAACTGCTACAAAAATAATACAATAACAAACGATGGTTCATAGCTTTCTGCTTTGGAAAGGTCTCACCTTTGTGTACTAGAAAACAACGATAAATTTGAAGTTTCAACAGTTATGGCCAAGGAAAATGAACTCCATTTGTAACGAGCAGAATTTCAGATACCTCACCTCAGGATTTGTTATTATATCTCATTAACCTCTTAGCTCCTCTTCTTTACTGTAATGAGTCATTTAGTACAACCTCTGCTATTAGAATGTAGTCTAGTGCAATCATTAATGACCATAAGCAAATAAATAGTTTCTCAACTACTATTCCAATCTGCTTTCTGAAGTACCCATGTTCCTGTCATCAGTCTTCCTTATCTATACTGATAAAAGGCAAAGCCCTCACTCACTCACTCGCTCACTCACTCACTCGCTCACTCGCTCACTCACTCACTCACTACTAATTCTCCAACTTCCCGTGTAGGTAGAAGGCTGAAATTTGGCAGGCTCATTCCTTACAGCGTCCTTACAAAAGTTAAGCAGGTTTCATTTTGAAATTCTACGCGTAACTGTCATAACGGTCAACAACGTCCGCCATGTTGAACTTCCTTATTCATGGCCCCATCTTTACGAAATTTGGTAGGCTGCTTCCCTCTGCTAACGAAACCAATGTACGTACTTATTTCGGTGGTATGACGTCACTGTCAGCCGCCATATTGAACTTTCCAACGTCACTAATTCTCCAACTTCCCGTGTAGGTAGAAGGCTGAAATCTGGCACTTATTTCGGTGGTATGATATCACTGTCGGCTGCCATATTGAACTTTTTAATGGTCTTTATTACTTATGGGCCCATCTTCAAGATATTTGGTGCGTGGGTTCACAACGCTAACTGAATATTACTTACGTACATATACTGTATACGTCCATAGCCTGCAGCTCAGTCACCGTGTGAGGCGGCGTTGGGTCCCCCATCCCAATGCCTCCCACGTTTTTGACTGCCTGCCGATATAAGGCCGTCCATCGCTCCAGTCTCTACATTCCCTTCCTTGCTTCGCACGGATTCACGTCTCCCTGCTGATAACTACAGCCTTTTTATTTAATCCATGGCTTCTCCGCTGTTTTATTGTTCATTTATTACGAGTATAGTTATTGTGTAGGTATTTTAGACTTACTTTACATTGTTCAGGTACCCATTTCCTTTATCGTTCCAACGTACCCCCATTAACATGTCTATCGAGGTGATCACCATCGATCAAAGAACTGTCACTTACCGAGTGGTTTCCATGCCCGGAGATGGCACCTACCTTTTCCATTCTCTTTATTACATATTGCGCCCATATATCAGGCTCACTCTTGATATCCGGAGGAATATTGTGTCTTATGTATTGAATGACTGGGACAGGTTCAAGATGTGTACTGATGACGGTACAGGAGATAATTATACTACACAGGAGCACTATAAGAATGAAATGCTTAAGCCCTTCACCTATGGTTCTGCATGTGAGCTGATGGCTGCCGGTGAATTGTTCGGTTGTCGCTTTCAAGTGTACGAAATGGCCAAATATTTTCCACCTTTGTACAACCGCCAATGCCTCTTAAACATCTTAGATTGACAGGTGACGAATTCAGTAGTGGACACTTTGATGTTTATGAATGTTTAAACTCTCAAGAGCTGGATGTGAAGTTATCGATGAAACTGGTTGTATACTTACAACGCTTGACAGATGCCGAATGTCTCTTCAACAGAAGTCCTACAAATACTGTCATAATTGAAACAAACCATGAAACTCAAACCGATTATGACAGCAGCAATCCAAGCTGTGAGATTTGAAACAAGATTACTGTTCACATGGCCAACTGTACGTTGCATGCTCAAGAGTAAGCTCAGCGCACAGCTTGGTCATATTACAACCGGAGGGCAGAACTCACAATGTGGTATACAGAGATCCTTAACAAATAATTATATTTTCCCTCAGTTTAAAAAGGTTTAATTTTCTTCTTAATAAAAATTTTAAGGCAGTACTTCGCGCTCGAAGCGGGTATTTTTCTAGTCTTTCTTAAATTCACTGAAGCTGCCTGACACTTCAAAGAAGAAAGCATTCTGTTTGTGTAACCCTATTTCTCTAGAGGATCTGAAGGAAGCTCTGAGCTCTATAAATAAAAAGAGAGCCCAGACACTACTGAAAATCTGCCTCAGCTAATTTTGGAACACCTTTGCTGACCTCTTTTTCAAATGCTGAAAGCAGCCATTTTCTCACTTTATTTAAATCCTAGACTCAACTATTTATTTATCACTTTACTACTGAAACATGATAAAAATGCTTATCAAAAGTCACATATGCTGTTCTCTGTCAAAAGATCTAGTTCTATTACAGTTCACATATCACTCCAGTAGATCCATAGAGGAGGACATCACTTTGATCCTTCATACAATACTGTCTCACCTTGGCAACAAGAGAAGAAATTATGTGTAAATGCTATTTATAGACTATAGCTCTGCATTTAATACATTAAACCATTGTAAGTTCATCACCAAATTCAAGTACTTGCATCCGAGCAATTCATTGTGCAGCTGGATTTTCAACTTCCTGACCGGCAGACCCCATGTGGTTCATCATCCCTCATACTCAACATAGGCACTCCACAGGGCTGTGCTCTTAGCCCTCTGCTGTAATTCGTGTACAGATACAAGTACATTATGACTACAAGGCTGCACATGACTCCAACATCATTGCCAAGTTTTATTATAACTCAGCTGTGGTAGGCTGATAAACAGGCTTTAAAGGATGAAGTGGAAAGCCTATAAAAAGTTGTGTC
The DNA here is from genome assembly GCF_016835505.1 of Polypterus senegalus. Classification (NCBI taxonomy): domain Eukaryota; kingdom Metazoa; phylum Chordata; class Cladistia; order Polypteriformes; family Polypteridae; genus Polypterus; species Polypterus senegalus. Next base: position 35,109 of record NW_024376902.1, on the reverse strand, counting down.
AGGAGAACAGTCTTCTCCTGAATGTCAGCAAGACAAAGGAGCTGATTGTGGACTTTGGAAAAGAAGAACAGAGGCACTATAATCCCCATAGTATTAACGGCACTCGGGTGAAACATAGGCCTGGGAACTCCTTGGTATGCAGCTGGAAGAGTTAGAAGAGGTTTGGGGAGTAAGGGATGTGTAGGAATCTTTGCTAAGACTGCAGCTTTTGTAACCCAAACCTGGATAAGAGGAAGAAAATGGATGGAAGGAGAAATACAAGATTAATCCCATAATACTGTATATAAAATCAAGCTATTTCATTCGCATGTCTTTTAAGAGGGATCAATCCTTGCTTGGCTTTTCTGGGCATCATATTGAACATGTCATGTCACGTCATTTCATAATCCAGACTATGATAATTTAAAGGGCGCACTGGAGCCTACCCAGGTAGTATAGGACACAAAGCAGGAACAAACTCTGGACAGGGCACCAGTCCATCGCAGGGTGAACACACAGATACACACAAAAACACAGACCAAACACACACTAGGGCCAATTTAGCCTCGCCATTTCACCTAACCTGCATGTCTTTGGACTGTAACATGTTTTATCAAATTCATATTTTGATTTAATGCTGAATGACCAGAACTCTTACACGGCCTGGACGCCCTGAGTATGGAAGGACCAGGGGAGAAAGTATTTTCAAGACTGTTTCTCTCCCAGACCAGCAGAGGGCAATCCCCTTGGCTTACAGTGGGGCCATGGGTTATGAGCATGGAAGTTCAGCCCTGCTGGGCCGTGGCCACTCCCAGGAGGCAGCTGGATGTTTGCAGGGCCCTATTTGGCATCACTTCCGCTACAGACGGAAATACTGCCGGAAGAAGCTTATTGGGAACCTGGACTCCTTCTGATTGCCCTATAAAAGGAGCCAATCACCACCACTCAATGCCTTGAGTTGGGAGGAAGTGGATGAAGTTCTTGAGGAGAAGTGGAGGAAAAAGAACTAGTGGCCAAAGGGACTATATTGTACTCTGCGAACCTTGTGTGTTGGTGATTTGGGCATTAAATAAATAAACCGTGTGCTATGTGGACTAAAACCTATGTCCTGCCCGTCTGTGTCGGGTTAGGGCGGCTGTACATGCCCCAGATTTACAGAACATACCATCAAAATGATACAAAAAACGTAATATTTAATTTAAAAACAATGATTTGGCAACTTATTTGACCAGTTCTAATTTTGGTGATCAGTTTTGTATTGAATACAAATCAAACATTGTAAGGTAAAGAGAAATAAAATAAAATAAAACCCCATTTTTTAATAACACATTTTTGTTTCTATACAGATCACAGTAATAACCCTGTAAAGTACAGCTTTTAATACAGAAAGACGTTTTTACAGTAATTCTTTTTGTATATCTAAATTATCTTGAAGGATTAATAAGAGGTTTGCTGTCAACTGTTACTGAGAGATCTACCGTACAGTCATTTATGCTTTGCATGTAACTACTGCTGTATATACAGTATTTCAAATGAAAAATACAGACTCTCATGTTGTTAGCACATCTCTCTCTTATTTATTCCTTCACATTCTGTGTTACGCATAGGGTATCTGGGTATTAGCATAAATGCATACCATATGTTCTGTGGGTTTGAAAGTTTTTGTTCAGTGTGTGAATAAAATGCAATGCAGTGAGCCTCAGTGCACAGTAGTAGATGGCAGAATCGTTCAAAGTTAAATGAAAAATTGTTAGTTCAGTGAAATTGTGTCCTGTTGTTAAAGAAAAGCGATCCTTAGCAAAAGGTGAAATATCCATAAAAGAATCAGTGGATCGGGCTCCTTTGCTCAGAATGTATTGAATCACTTGGCCTGGATACTGTCTGTACCAAAAGAGATAAACACTGCTATCACTTGTTGAGTAGTTACATGAGAGTGTCACTAAATGCATTTCCTTTCCTAAGACTCCCGTTTGAATATTGGTGATTGAATCTCCTGAACCTGTTAGTACACCTGGTAGATAAATAAAAAAAATATATACTTAGCAAGTTGTAGTGGAATATGCATATAGATAAAGAATTACAGACATTTCTGTCAGTACACACCTGGCAAAACAACAAAAATAATATTGACATAAAAGTGTTTTTCCATTTCATAAAGAAATTTCATTAAGAAAAAAAGTATCTCTATATTTTGTAATGTTACACAAATCTCTAGGACGTAGCTTAAATCTAACTACCAGTTACTTTGCAGATATGTATCTGAATATACACTAGATGTAGAAATATATGACTCTATCTGCAAGAGGAAGTGAAAACCTCAATGGGAAGGATGGGGCGTGTTTCTTAAATGACTTTATGCTTTTCATAAATTACCTAGATTCTCTAGACTGGAGAGTTTCTTTTTAAATTTCAGTTACAGTACTAGCAAAACTGAAATAACCACAACATATTAAACAAAATCTTTGGCAGGTGGCATAGTGGCTTTGTTTCTTACAGTTTAAACCCCAGCCCAAACATTGTCTCTGTGTTTAGTTTGCATGTTTTTTCCATTTACTCAGGGCTTTTTCCTTACTTTTGTTTAAATTACAACTTTATATTTGTTGAAATGAGTAATGTACTGTATGTATGCTGGCAAACTGTCAAGGGGTTTGTCCTACTATTTACTGAATATTTCAGGATTAGGCCCCATGACCAAAGCAAGAAGGTTCATCCATCCATCCAGTTTCTAACCCGCTGAATCCGAATACAGGGTCACGGGGGTCTGCTGGAGCCAATCCCAGCCAACACAGGGCACAAGGCAGGAACCAATCCTGGGAAGAAGGTTCAGAAAACAGATATAAGTACTGCATGGATTTTATTACAGTTCCAAGCATTTATCATTTACTCTATGTACTTTTCAATTATTTTATTTGCAGCTTGTATCCCAAACCCAGAAAACATTTAATGCACACAAGTTTATGGTCCACAAGAGACTTATTTTCATTAATAACTTCTCAAATGCTTCTTTTTACAAAATTTTTATTTGTTTCTTTTCTTCTTCTACTCTGGGTGGCCATTGCTTTACCCCACTCCCAATTCCAGCTTACCTAGGTGAGGAGGAGAAGCTCCTTTTAAATCTAGACCCAGGCATAGTTTTAACACATGAGAAATAACATGTAGGTCTCCTCCCAGAAGCTCCTTCCAGGGGTTCCAAAAGATCTCCACAGGACTGTCTTTAAAGAGTACACATCCCATGAATCCTTGGGTGTTTTCTTATAGGAAAATTCCACCTAGTGTGATGTGAATTCAGTATACAAGGGGAACATATGGCATTGGAATGCAGTTGCTCAATATCCCTCCATGTCCATTCTGTTCCGGATCCCAATGTACCCAAGCTCCTAATTACACAGTGTAAACTTTAAAAGTGATACATTTAAATCTAAAATAACAGGTTGATAGGTTGGCAAGGAATCCTCATGGAATCCAGCATGTTGTATTCCAAGTGTTATTTTGTGCCATGATGGGAAAGGATGAAATCCGCATGTGTCACTGTACAGTTTCAACTTCAGGACAGGCAGTAAGTATGATGTGCAAAGGAGAGAAAGTGAAAGCAATTTCAGGAAGCTGCCTGAAGTTGGAGATGCACACACATGTGTGTGCTGGCAGCCATATGAATGAATCTACGTGGGTCACTGACAGCATGGGTCAACAATTTTAAGAGCTCTCCATAAAACAGGCCTCTACAGGAGGGTATCAGTGTATCAGGAAAGGAGCCATTCCTTAAGAAGGTCCACATAAAAGCATGTTTGAACTGACACTCCTCATGCCTCAAAAAACACCATATCTACAATTAAATTTGGTGTTGGCAGCATCATGCTATAAGGATGCTGTCCTGCCCTTCACACAGACTACGTGCTTTGACAGGCAGATAAACACCTTTCTTTATCCAAAACTCTATAGATGGTTGTGTCTTTATCCACAGGTTTTTTGGAATTAAAAGGGTGAAACTAAAACAGAGAAAAAAGATACAAAGCACTAAGTGGCTTTATATTAACAACAAACATATCCTCCAAATGTATATTACTGTGATATTATATACATATTATTAATAAACTACTAAAGGAGTTACTTCCATTTTGCAAATAAATATAAAAGGAAGGATAATGTCAAAATAAAATAATACATACTGTGGAAAGCCAGCCCCCGGACACAGACAGACAGACACCAGAATGTCCAAAACACACAAGTAGTAGTAGTTAGTAGTAGTTATACAGATAGCTAATGTCACACAAATGATTGATGACCTTAAGCCCCCCCCATACATGATTGATGACTTTAAGCCCCGCCTCAAAATATGAAAATATGATTTATGAAGGTATGAAAATATAGTTTGTTAATATGATTAATGAAAATATGAACATATGCAAATATGAAACTATAAAAGTATGAAAATATATTTATGTTAATATGATTTATAAGCTATAAACTTATGACACGTGGCTTTATTTTATAAACACTAGATTCAAAATTAATATTAAGAATTAAATATACTGTATACTTATCTTGCCGTCATAAACCAGGTTTCCATCCAAGGAGTTTTTGCAAAAAATATTTAGCGCTTCAAATTTTAGCTGATGGAAATGCTAATTATCAATAAAATGTTGTACATGTCGACATAATATTTTTCCGTTTAACTTTAGCGCATAAATTCCATATCGATACTTCAGATGTTGCAAAAACTACATTGGAAACACTTTTTGTCGGAAAAAAAGGGCTTTAACGCAAATAAATGTGTCACATGATACATTTTCATCACGTGCAATCAAAACGAGAATAGCGGAGCGGTTCGCATGGTCTGATGAAGAGACCCGTTATTTCTCGTGATGAGCCAATGCAGTAGCGGATAGACTGGGTCTCCTGCTACTAAAAGGGGTACCTGAACTCCCTCCACATCAACTGTAGCCTGGGGGTGTCTCTCAGCATGTCTAAATAATACAAAAACCGCAAAGGCAATTTACTGTGACAGTCAAAATATTTAATAAACCGTGTGTTTCATTATCTAAACATTTTTTTCTTATTATTAAATGGCAGATGTTTTAGCATATATGAGAAATTCTCTCATTAATATTAACTTTTTTTTTTTGATTAAACGTCGTTATTTTGTATTAATTCAAATTTCAGTTTTAATTAAAAACCTTAAGGGAAGCAGGTTACAGTACTAATTCAGTTGTTATCGCACTGAGAAGGGATGTTGAAAGGTAGGCTCACCTGTACAGATCCGATGCTGCAAACACAGCTGCATCATGGGCACTTCCAGGAGTGCCAACGCAAATGTCTCGTATTATGCACCTGTCATCAACAAGGGCCTGGAGAACAATAGATGGCCACCCTTTGTGATTAATGTAATCGCGGTAGCCTTCCGTCGGGGGAAGAATAGGCACATGCGTGCCATCCAGCGCACCGTAAATCTGTGGCACAAGATGCACCAAGGAATTGCGGTATGTAATTTAATAGGCCTCCGCTACAGTCGGAAGTCTGATATAACGCCGCATTAATTTTTCTTTAATAGCGGTGCACACAGCATATACACATCGATGGATCTTAGTTTTACTAACCCCGAAAGTTTCTCCAACTACTCTATGCTCGGCACAGGTTGCCAGCTTGTAATGGGCGACGGCAATCCGCTTTTGGGTTGGAACCAGTGATCGGTGGCAACCTGTGATGGGCGCAACATCAGGACTGATGAATCCACACATCTCAAACATCGGCCGTGTCATTCTAAAATGTTGCAGCCAGAGATTTTCTGTGAAGTGTCTCTCCACCACCTCCTCCCAGAAGGTCTTATTCCATCGTCTCTCCCATACGCGTGGGTTTCTGCACTGGGGTACTTTCTTCGAGGTCTAGGGCTATCGGACAGGCAACTGTTTCATTCTGCTAATATTCTTCGGATATTATGTACAATTATGTACAATTATGTACAATTCCAATTATTTGTGAAACTAAAATAACAGTAAGCTTGCAAATTTCAAAAAACTGTCTGAATAATCTCTACATTTCTTTGTTTCTTTGTTTAGTGGAGGGGGTATAACGTGGAAAACAAAAGGTAGATAATTTGCGACATACACAAAATTATGTATGGAAACGGCTCAAGGGCAGATTTTTTTCGCGATACAACAAAACTTATGCGACAGTTCGTTTTTTTTTGTGACGTCATCACGCACACCGTTTTATCGATAAAAGCCAGTTGGATGGAAACAGGCTGGAGACAGCAAATTTCGCACAATTTTTTACGTATATTCTGTTTGTCGATAACAAAGCGTTGCAAAAACTGGATGGAAACTTGGCTATAGCTGTGCATATGTGTAACTTTCTGAAAATATTCACACACCTGCGCTTATGAACTCATGACATACACGGCCTCATTTTATAAACACTAGATTCAAAACTAATATTAAGAAATTAAATATACACTTATCCTGCATGCAAAGCCACGCATATGTGTGAATTTCTAAAAAAATATTCACTCCTCCGTTTTAAGTTATAAATTCACCATACACGGCCTCATTTTATAAACACTAGATTCAAAATTAACATTAAGAAATTAAATATACACACGCCTTGCCATCATAGCTATGCCTATGTGTAAATTTCTGAAAATATTCACAGACCCGCGCTAAGATATAAACTCACGACACACACGACCTCATTTTATAAACACTTATCATGCTTTTTAGTCATGCATAGTTCTGCATAGCCGTAACTGTCTTAAAAACTCTATAAAGTGAAATATTCACTTATCTGGCGCATAACACAAGTCCAAGCAAGTGTGCTTCTTTTTATAAATCGGGGGAAATAAACTTTCTTTCACTGCCAGTAGGCATTTCGAGACCCAGGAACCCCCATCGACCATTTGTCCACCAATTCAAAACTGTGGGAAACAAACTTTCTCTCACAGGACACGGACACCTTTGGTGTTAAACCTCAGCTGTTAAAACATTTAATAGGAAGCCACATGTGGTTTTGCCATTTGGCCCAATTATAAACGATGGGAAGAGTCTTTAGTGTTAAAATATTTACTGTAACAATTCATGCTTTTTTATTTAATGAAATCGGAAAATCATACAATAATTAAACCAGCCCCACACCATTCAACGGTATTTGAAAATAAAGAATATAAGGTGCCTTTAAAACTCATAAGACCCTGCTCTTTGTTAACTCGTTAATCAGTTAAATGTCAAAGCCTTTTTACACACCTATGGTCTAAGAACAATATTATTAGATGAACTACTTCCTACTAACGACTCTCTCTTATACTGTATACCAAAATGCACAATGAACTTCAAAAGCTTGCGAGAAAAGTTATTAAAAACCTCAGCGTTGAGCACAATGCTCAGCTGATTCTCGCTGTCTATGGTACTTGATAAAAAGTTGTTTATATTACGAGTACAAACTCGGACCATTCAACGGGGTTTGAAAATAAAGAACATAAGGTGCCATTAAAACTCATAAGACCCTGCTCTTTGTTAACTCGTTAATTGGTTAAATGTCAAAGCCTTTTTACATTCGGCCGCTCTGTGAAAAATATTATTAGATGAAATATTTTCCACTAACGACACTCTCTTATATACCAAAATGCACAATGATCTTTAAAAGCTCGCGAGAAAAGTTATTAAAAACCTCCGCGTTGAGCACAGCGGTTTCTCGCTGTCTATGGTACTTGATAAAAAGTTATTTATATGCCGAGTACAAACAGAGCTCTTTCCGACACTGTATTTTAGTCGCGTTAATCGTGTAAAAGTCAAAATTGATCTTGTTTCATATGGTTTGCATGTACATTTATATCAACTTTAAAATACACGCATGGCGATCTAAGAAACGATCTCTCGTAAAGCATAACGTTTACATGATTTAAGCCCTTTCCAATTGATATCATTCATGTCCAACTTGACCCTATAATGCTGAAGTCACAAAAAAATCACTAGATGCATAAAGCAAAATGTTAAACAAAAAATGTACAGAACGTGTGCTCCACAACTTTAAATCCACGCCCCTTTCTACATTACCATGACGTGTCACTGTTTTTGACAACCCCATGCTGCAGTGCACTATCCAGTTAATGACATGCTTACTGCCTCTCTGATGGTGTGGTCATGGCATTAAGTGAAATTCCCGCCTCATTGTTAGTAAATAACAATTTAACCCTAAGTGCATTGCCATTTAGATTCAAGCTATTATCACATTATCACTCCATCCTTTTGCTGGATTGTATGTTATGGCCACATTTTGCTGCCTAAGCTTTAACACTTTATTTACTTATCACCTTTCTTTAACACAACATTATGGTGGTTGCATTTTCTGTCTCTAAGAAGCTATGTCTTAAATGTTATGTTTTCAAGTACACTATATTTTTGGTGGTAATTGTCATCTTAACTTTTCTTATATTATCCTGGATAATATCCCTAAATAGCACAATTCTGGCAAACCACAGACTAGATCTGAGAGAATGCCATATTCAGGTCAACAAGGTATTAAAAGTATTACAAATTATGGCAACTACAGATGTAGTAACACTTTCAAATGCTTGAGGATCCTGGTTGTAATTTTTTGCCATGGATTAAGGGAAGCCCACATTAACAAAGTGTGGAATGTTAAAGGGATTAAACGAAAAAAAAATCCAAATCATCAGGATCCTAGATTATGAAAACTGAACACATGATGATCATTTTGGCTTTGCAAAATGTCCCAGATTAAAATATGCAAAATACAAAAATATGCACAAAAATATCCATTTAACAATACAGTGGACATTCTGCATCGATAACATTTAGCCAAAAACAAATGCTGGATTTATAAAATGCATCAGAGTCTCTCTTAAATCTTGTTGACTGTAAATATGGTAGTTTGTGCACTTTTACCGTGTTGAGGAAAGTGAATTTGTTGAAGTCTAACCATGGGGAACAGAAGGTAGCAGTACTGCCTCACAGCCCTTCAAAGGTGAGTTGAAATCCTGACCCTATCTGTATAATGTTTGCATGTTCTCTCTCTATCTACATGGGCTTTCTCCTGGTATTTCACAAAAACATGTATATCTGGTTAATTACAAACTCTAAATTGGCCCTGTTTCCTGCAATGGCAGGAGCCCTAAATATAGCAGGTGGCGTGCCAGACCTTGTGCCTAACACTGGCCTTGGATTAATCATGTTCACAAATGAATGGATGTACTGAAAAGGCTGGGTCATCCACATGTTGGTTATGTTTATGCAATGTAAGTCTGAATTAGAATAGTTTTCCCCAAAACTTCAGGAACAGGTTCTGATACCACATCCAGAAAATGTATTGATGGTTGTGGCTTATTTAAATAGTCCTGATAAAGAAAATCCAAGCCACTGTTTATTAATACTGTTTTCATATGACAACCAGATCCGGTCTGAGCAAGCCTGAAATCTCCTTTCCTGAACTATATCACTTTCTAAATTGGAGCAATTAGATTTGAATTAATCAATCTGAGCTAAATGCGCATACAACCTTGGTGTAAAGAAAATTTAATGCTAATCAGAAGCTTTTGCCTTGTGCATTATGTAGCATGCCAAAAGTACCTGGGGAATCAGAAGTTCTAGTGTATCATGTAAAATCAGGGAAAAATATAGAAAGCCCTGCCCCAAAGCTTTTGTCACTCCGGGCCTCCACTAAACTATCTGCATTTACTGGAAATTTTGCTCTTCAAGCAGTCTGATTTTTGTCAGGAGGAAGTTGGTGAGACACCCAGGAAAAACAAATTAAAACCATTGTACTTACCATTTGATTATTTGCATACAGTTTATAGTCATAGCCACTTTGCTCCACAAAGAATATTATTGCGGTGACCAATTCAAAACAGTGAATCAATTTTTTTGTTCGGAGTGCTGTCCTCTCACGTCTACCATTTTGAATGTCAGCTCTTTAAAAGTAAACTTGTTTTCTACGATCCCAGTTGTCATGTCTCAGGACTGGAGAATGTCTTCAACGGTGGGAATATAGCCAACCGCAACGATGCGATCAAGGTCATTAAGATAGTAAGCAGCGTTATCCTCCAAGTGATATTCATTGGAACGACAGAAGCACTTTTGAAAACCTGGGTCACCCCAGAGCCTCTTCATAAACCCCTGCAGCTCTGGTGTGATCTCCCCTTTGCTCTCAGCAGGACCAGTCAGTGCAAACAGCTGGACAGCATCATAGGATCTGTCAGGGTTGTAAAAACTCAATTATGAGGGTTGCCAGGGCTCTTATGATTTTTGACAGGGAGTCAATGGCGTTGTAGATGATCAAGGGCTTGTAATCCTTGCAGGCCTCCAAGTTAACGCCACCACTGTGGATTATCTTCATCTGCTTCACCATGGTGCTTTTCCTGAATTGCTGGTGCCAAGGAGAAGAAGGTTGATCTCACGGCATTGCCGCTGACTCTCAGAGCGCAGGTGTCGGTTGTGGAAAAATAAAAATCAGTTATTGATCAAATCTGGTGTGTGTGACAAGGGCCACGAGAAGTCTGTCTTGCGACAAGTGCAGCTTCTGTTTTCTGTAACGAACAAGAAGTTACAAGTGCCCAACTGATGACCTTTAAAATTGTGTAACTACTGATCCAAACAAAATTATTGTAAAGATGTAATGTCTTGAAATTCTTGTGCAACTAAAGTCATAAGGTCAAATTTTGCGCTTAGCATTATAAAAGATTTAGGACACCGACACCTGGGCGCAGATGAAGGGCAGGTGTCCTAGGACTGTGCTTCTCTGTCATTCTTACCTTTGCCTGGTGTGTATTAATAAAATATTTTTTACTAACTTTAATTATATCTCTCTGTCTTCAGTCACAAGAAATGACACTAGAGAAAAAGTGTCCACAGTTTTCTGGCGCCCAGACGTGGGGCAGGAGACGGCCGGCTGACTCCTCGAGCGGGAAGATCTCAGCGATCTGTCTTCTTGAAGCAGACTGCCGCTACAGTGTACACCGGCAGCAGTGTAAGCAGCTCCGATAAAAGTTAGGACTGCCCTGTCCTGAGACGACTCCTGCGTGAGGAGTCCCCGGTCTCCTTCTGGTACAACCACGGTGACTGAGAAGGATTTTCCTGACAGAGCTGACTAACACCCAGGCTGGGGTAAGTAACCCGGAGGTTTCCGTAAAAAGATAAGCTGGGGGCGGGCTTGCTGTAGAGTATAAAAAGTGACCGGGAATAGTAAATGGAAAAGAAATACCTTGTTTTAGGTCACTCCTGTTGGGAAAGATAGTATAGAACACTATCCTCTGGGAATTAAAAAAAGGGGGATTTAGGACGGGATCCGGTGCGTGGCACACCCATAAACCCGGACAAATCTATTGGACAGAGGATAGAGCATAGAATAGAAGAATAACAGGTTAAAAAAAACAAGGGGAGTAATAAAAAGTACGTACTAGAAATAAATATTTGCTTTCACCGTGCACTGTGACAGTAACGTAGGAAATAGTGTAGTATACTTCCCTGGGAATATTAAAGGGAACGTTAGGGCGGGTGAGTGGCACACTCAGCATTCCAATAGTTCATCGGACAGGGACGAGTAGGACAAGGATAGAAAGATAAATCTGGCACAGGGCTCGGGGGGGAAAAGCAAAGGAAAAAATGGGAATACATAACAGCAAGCCTGCCAACCGGCCCGGGTTCAAGTCTTTATGCTGGAAGGATTGTTTTCGGAGGATCAGCAGACGCCGCACAAAAAGGGTCACCTAGAAAGTTAATAGAGAAAACACAGGATTGGATTTTAAAAGGGCATGTAAAAAATGGAATAAGCAGAGCGGTGGACATTAGAAGGGACAGAAGACGCAAGTGAAATTCAGGAAATTAGAAAAATATTATGTAGAAATGCACAAGGGTGTTGTATGTAGAAGTGTATGAGGATGTTGTAATAGAGGTATGTGTTATGTATGACAGATGGGAGTTGGTTATTAAAGATTGTAATTTAAAGGCAGTACAGAAATGAATTATTGGCTGCAGAAAGTTAGAACTAGAAGGAAAAAAAAGCCCCGTTATATCCCACACTTGTTCCTCCCCCTTTCCTACACCATCCACATCCACAACCCCCACCTTCTCCTCCGCCACCTCCAGCCCACCGCACCAGAATTAAAAGATGATCCCTTGGGGTCTGGTTTCTTTGAAGAATATCATTATGATCCCTCATTACACACTGATCGGGGAATGACAAAAGTAACGTAATGGGTTCGGCAGGTGGGTTTCACGATCCTAGAACCTCCATTTCACAACGCACTAGAAGTCAAACCCTATTCCTTCAGCCCCCTAATCAAAACACCACCTTTCAATCCCCTTAAAGTCCCCAAACCCACAGGCCCCTTATTGGAATGCCCCCTGATTGAGATCCCAGAACCCCCCCGACATGATTCAATGCAACCTGCAGGAGCTAATAACCCCACTACTGTAATGATACATCGTAACTGAGACATTCAAGAGCTGAAGGACGTTGTGTCCGAATTGCCTGATCCCAAAGTCATCGGTGTGTTTAAAAAATTCATAGAACAATTACAGCAGCTGTATGATATGTATAAGCCTAATGCCGCAGAATGGACTCAGGTGCTGTGGAGAAAGCTTGGCACCACATGGGAGACTGTCAATCATGGACAGCATAACGGAAACCCGTGGCAGTGGAACGAGGCGTTGCCTCGGGGCCGGGATGAAGGTCCCTTTATTACGCAATGGGAACATGTTAAAATAATATTAAGGACAAGTATAAGAAAGGCAGAGACTGGTCTCTTATCTCGGCTGCCAAACAGAAAAAAAAGAGACAGTAGATGAATGGGCACACTGAATTTAAGAGTTAATGGCAACACACTCCGGCCTTGAAAATCCAGACAACCGAACTAAAACTGCAGTTCCTCTTTTGTTTCCGGACTTAGAAGCGACATTCAAAACAAGGTATCCTGTATTAGATGAGAGGCTGCCGCGTTTGAGGAAGTAAAACGTCACGCAGCGCATGCTGAACAACAGAGCAAGCAGAAAGAGTCAGACACCCAGACAAAGCTGATTGCAGCACAAATGAACTATTACACTGGTGGGGCCACTCCCGGCAGAAGTCGTGGACGTGGAGGATTTTTCCGGGGACAAGGGTGTGGACGGGGACAAGGTAGCGGATATATGTTACCTAATCCAAGTGGATCATCCACTCAGCTGCCTCCCCTCCAGATCCAAACGCTACACCATATGCTTGTTACGGGTGTGGTGAAATGGGACACTTCTGCCGCAATTGCCCTCACAAGTGCCCACCCCCTCCTCCACCACCTGAACAATTTGATGTTTCATGGACATAGGAATCCGCAGGGATCCCCAGCCCTTCTCTTCAACTACCTTTGCTCACCCATAATTCAGAGACTGATCCATTATTGACTTTGCTGGCTGGTGAATGGCACTGAAACTGTTTTCCTCGTGGACACAGGAGCCACGGCTCAGCCCTTTCGCTGAAGGAGGTCCCTGCCTCAAGAGATTCTTCGAGTTCAGCTGCATTCCAGTGATTCCACTTTAACACACTGATTTCTTTTAAATCAGCTCTGTCCAGTTAACCTCTTAGGAAGGGATCTCATGACAAAACTTTCTCTCTCATTTCAATGAAATGTTTCCCCACACACCATCCTTCTTAAAGCCCTTCACTCATTTCCCTCCTGCTTGTTTCCCAATCTCCAAGCCCCTGACACCCTATTGCACTGCCCAATATTTCCCTATAGAAGTAGACACCCCCTGGCTAGAATCTTTTCTTTCATCAGGTACCTGCCCCAAACCCTTCACATCCCCTGCATTTTCATTTCCCCACAAAAGCTGCTGCATTTGTACATCTTACATATTCACAGAATATTTTTACCTCATATTTCTTTAGCTAAATCAAGCACTGTCCATTGGGTGGAAATCGGATCATGGGTAGAACAATGTCTTAATAGAACAGACTGGGTACATGTTGCTTCAGGTGTTTTTGATACCTCAGACCATTTAATAACTAAAGTTGTGCTTCAAACTGATTTTTTAGTACATCGTACATTATGCTGCACTTCCCTTTCTGCGTTGTCATTGCAAACTACTTCCCCTTCTTGGCTCTTAGCGCTTCCTGACTCTTTGTGGTCTCAGGGTAAAAATGATTATGGAAGGATAGCCCATTGTGAGCCTCTGGTGATCTACCCTAAATCTTCTTTCCGTCCGCACCGTGCCCAGTATCCTCTGTCTCCTGAAGCAGAGGCTGGCATCTCCGCCGTACATTCCGATCTTGTGAAACGCGGTGCGATTATTCCAATTAAATATTCTCCAGTTAATTCTCCCATTTTACCTGTAAAAAAGGCTGACGGTTCATGGCGTTTTGTTCAAGACTTACGACAAGTGAATGCTGCAATCTTTCCTAGAGCTCCTATTGTACCTAATCCTTCCACTATTCTTTCTGCAATCCCTCCCTCTGCTCGTTATTTTTCAGTAATTGATTTAGCCAATGCTTTTTTCTCTATCCCCGTACACCCTGACTCGCAATTCTGGTTTGCTTTTACTTTTCGAAGCCGCGTTGGACATGGACTGTCATGCCTCAGGGATATACTGAAGCCCCTTGTGTGTATGGACAAGCGCTTGCTCAAAATTTAGAAGGGTTCTGGCCAGACCGAGGTAGTACATTAATACAGTATGTAGATGATATTATGTTATGCAGTGCTACTGAAGAAGATTGTGCGCAAGACACTAAAAAACTACTGCAGTTTCTGGGGGACAATGGACATAAAGTTTCAAAGGCTAAATTGCAATTAATTCAAACAACTGTACAATATTTAGGTCATGACATCACAAATGGAATAAGAGCTCTCTCTAGCGATCGCATTAACACCATTCAAAATCTTCCCAGACCTGTCACAAAACAGCAGGTCATGTCTGTATTGGGCATTCTGGGTTACTGCCGGCAATGGATTTTGAATTTCACTGAAAGAGCACAGCCGTTACAAAATTTAGCAAACACCCCTGGCCTTCCTCTTTCTGGTCAGGTGCAATGGTCCGAGCAGGCTGAGAAGGCTCTCTGTGACTTAAAAAATGCACTTTCGGTGGCACCAGCCTTGGGCCTTCCGGACTTTTCTCGTCCCTTTACTCTGTTCGTGGACGAAAAGGGGGGATATATGAATGCAGTTTTAACACAATTACATGGGGATAAACAAAGGCCAATAGCTTATTTTTCGAAAAAATTGGATCCTGTGGCCGCAGCACTTCCGCCTTGCCTTAGGGCTGTGGCTGCCACAAGAGAAGCTGTGCTAGCCAGTACAGATATAGTGCTCATGAGCCCCCTAACAGTAAAGGTGCCTCACGCTGTACATTCCATTTTAGTACAGGCTAAGACCTCCCATCTCACTACTGCTAGGGCAATACACTAATTGCCATACAGAAATAACAAAGGTTGTAAAGCCTCGAGTAGATCTACAAGAAACACCTTTAGAAATTGGAGAAAATATTTTTGTAGACGGATGTTCTTTGCGATTGGAAAACGGAGCACCCTCAACTAGTTACGCAGTGGTCCAAGGGGACCGCCTGCTGGAAGCAAATCGAATTTCATCAAGTTTAAGTGCACAAGCAGCTGAATTAATAGCGCTCACCCGAGCATGTCAGCTGTCCGAAGGAAAAATCATAACAATTTATACAGATTCCAGATATGCCTTTGGAGTCTGCCATGATCATGGGGCATTATGGAAATTGAGGGATTTAAGACCAGTACTGGCAAGCCCATCCAACATCAAAAGTTAATCGAATCCCTCTTGGAAGCCATAACTAAACCATCAAAACTAGCGATTGTTAAATGTCAAGCTCACACAGGAAAACAGGACCTTGTCAGCAAAGGAAATGAATTGGCAGATTACTTTGCTAAAGAGGCTGCATACAGTAACACACCAATCTCTTTATTCCAACAGAGAAATGACAAGGACCCCGATAATCAAATTATTTCTTTACAGAGTGCAGCCACGGACATTGAAAAGAAAAAGTGGTCCAAAGAAGGATCCCTCTCTGATGGAGTCTGGACTCATCAGCAAACTAACAAACCTTTTCTCCCAAAAGCTTCTTTTCCAGGTATGGCAAAAATAGCCCATGGCCTCGACCATGCTGGGAAAGATGCCATGGTTCAAGATGTTGAAAAACATTGGGAAGCTGTAGGCTTCTCTACATATGCAGAGCAATTCTGTAGACGCTGTGCATTATGTGAAAGGTTTAATGTAGGAAAAGGCACTCAGGTAAGTCCCGTTACTCCTAACCCAATGGGTCCGTTTGAACACCTCCAAATGGATTTTATTGAACTAACACCGTCTAAAGGTTACCGATATTGCCTTGTGATTGTCGATGTGTTCTCCCGATGGGTAGAAGCTTTCCCTTCAAAACGCAATGATGCCAAAACGGTTGCTAAAGCACTAATTAAAGAAATTATTCCAAGATGGGGCATCCCGCAAAAGCTACAGACAGATAATGGTACTCACTTTGTGAATTCCATAATAAATGAATTGACTACCTGGCTACAGATCAATGTACATCATTACTGCAAATACCATCCACAAAGTGGGGTATTGTGGAACGATGCAATGGCACCCTAAAAGCTAAGCTTGCAAAAATTTGTGAACAAACCAATTTATCCTGGCCAGATGCTTTACCCCTGGCTTTAATGGGATTGAGGGACGGACACACGGCAATTGGGGCTATCGCCGTTTGAAATCCTGACCGGACGACCCATGCCCGTTGGCATGGTTATAGGAAATGTGAACCTGCATACTGTGGACAATGATCTTCTCTCTAGTCTTACAGGCCTCCGAGCGTCCCTGAAGGAAGTCCACGAGCAGGTTAATCAGGCTTGGAGAACCAGCCCTCCATCTAAGGACTCGCCGATTCCCTTGGGCACCTGGATCCTGGTTCGAGACACCCGGAGGAAACATTGGCATCAGCCTAGGTGGAGAGGACCGTTCCAAGTTCTTTTGTCCACACCACACGCTGTAAAGGTTGAAGGATTGCCTCCTGGATTCACGCCGCACTGCAAAAGATGGCACCCATAATATACATACTCTTGTTGTTTTTTCTTCCATTATCCACTTCACGGGTGACACTGACTTTCCAGGTTGAGGAAACTGCCTCATACCAGGTTGACTTTTGTGCAATTGTTCTGGAGTGATGTGTTTGCAAACACAGGACCAAATGACTGGGGTTATGAACCCTGGCAGGCTACTCAGTATGGCCTAAAGACTCGATTCTCTATTTTAAAGGGACATGCCTCTCATGAGTGTGCTAAGAATCAGTGTAACCCATTAATCATTACTCTAAAGAATCCTTCTTTGCATGATTCAGGAACTTATGTCTTAGCTGCATATGCAAGTGGTCATGATCCCCGAGGACTCTTTCAAATTAAGGTCAAGACACCTGCTCCCTCTCCTCTGTCCCCCTTTCCTACTTAGTTTTTGACTACTGCATCCAGCGAGGAAAAACCCTAGTCCAGGCTTTGAATCTAACCACCTTAACAAGCACGTTCTCAGTAGAAACTGGTTATGGAGACCAGAATAGATGGTTACTTATATTATAACCAGCAGCGTTTCCTTAATTTTACTAGAAATGCTATAGAAGGTATTCATGAACAATTAGATCACCTCCCTAATGACTTGGCAAAATCGTTTACTTGCTGAGAAAGGTGGAGTATGTGCTATGTTTGGTGATGCTTGTTGTACATATATCCCTAATAATACTGCACCTGATGGGTCCATTACTCGAGCACTAGCCAGCCTAACATCTCTTTCCAATGAACTTGCCACTAACTCAGGCATTTCTGACCCTTGGGATCGATGGTTCATGTCCACCTTTGGGTCATGGGGCCAAAGGCTAAAATCAGTATTTATTTCTTTGGCAGTAGTATTCATTGTCCTTTTACTTATCGGATGTTGCATTGTTCCTCTTATTCGCTATATAATATCCAAATATTTCACTGCTTCTATAGCCAAGGCCTATATGCTACACGAGGAACATATGCTCCAAATTGCCTCTTCAGTTTCCTCATCCCTTTCCCCCTCTCCTCCTCCTTCCCCATCCCTTACCTCCACCTTCTGAATTTTCTTCACTCTTTGTCATGCCCAGATTGATAAAAAGGGGGGAATGTGGAAAAATAAAAATCAGTTATTGATCAAATCTGGTGTGTGTGACAAGGGCCACGAGAAGTCTGTCTTGCGACAAGTGCAGCTTCTGTTTTCTGTAACGAACAAGAAGTTACAAGTGCCCAACTGATGACCTTTAAAATTGTGTAACTACTGATCCAAACAAAATTATTGTAAAGATGTAATGTCTTGAAATTCTTGTGCAACTAAAGTCATAAGGTCAAATTTTGCGCTTAGCATTATAAAAGATTTAGGACACCGACACCTGGGCGCAGATGAAGGGCAGGTGTCCTAGGACTGTGCTTCTCTGTCATTCTTACCTTTGCCTGGTGTGTATTAATAAAATATTTTTTACTAACTTTAATTATATCTCTCTGTCTTCAGTCACAAGAAATGACACTAGAGAAAAAGTGTCCACACGGTCGATTCTGCGAGAATGCAGAGCGGCCTCCTTTTCCTCCGAGCTGTGACGACATCCCATGTTCCTCCTGAGAGAGAGTTAGAGAAAGAGAGAGCGAGAGTATGCGTGAAGGAGACTGATGAAGCAGGGACACGTTTAGCTCTGCTGTAAGTGAGTGGACAGCCTTGATGACAGGTGCTGCTTCCCAGTCATACACAATACATTTCTGCTGCTGTCCTGTTCCTGACACACAAAATGGCCTTCCAACTTGCTCCTAGCACTAGGTTGTGCACACTGCTGTCAGTTAGTGCTTCTTCTTTCGGTCAATGTCATAGCATTTTCACATCCACCAAGCAAACTGTAGCACATTCCTGTTAATGGAACGATTTGCCTCTCCTCGGATGTTCCACTGGAAACAGAAAATCCCTCTCCCTCCACCTCTGCATGGTTACTTTGTGTCCTCCGTTCCAAAGGTGAGGTGCACACGCTTATCCAGCTGGCTTCTGCTCACCTCCCTGTATGCCTGCAAGAGAGAGAAGTGGCCGTTAGCATGGCGATCTGGTTGTTGTGGAGAGGTGAGAGACACTTGACGGAGGCAACGCACATGCATTACAACAGAGCAGGAAAATAATCTGTAAATCTTAAAAAACATTGCTGGCGCCTTTTAGATAGATTTGTGCGTGAAATAAATAAATAATTAAAAGACATTGTCTTGTGGGGTCCATGGGAATCTCATTTCCTGGGAATTATTTTGGATATGAATGATATCAATTGGAACTATGCATGACTAAAAAGCATTATAAGTGTTTATAAAATGAGGTCGTGTTTGTCGTGAGTTTATATCTTAGCGCAGGTCTGTGAATATTTTCAGAAAGTTACACATAGGCATAGCTATGACGGCAAGACGTGTGTATATTTAATTTCTTAATATTAGTTTTGAATCTAGTGTTTATAAAATGAGGCTGTGTATGGTGAGTTTATATCTTAGTGTTGGTGTGTGAATATTTTATAGCGTTTTTTATGTAGTCACCCATATGCGTGGCTTTGCATGTAGGATAAGTGTATATTTAATTTCATAATATTATTTTTGAATCTAGTGTTTATAAAATGAGGTCGTGTGTGTCGTGAGTTTATAAGCGCGGGTGTGTGAATATTTTCATAAAGTTTACACATATGCATAGCTATAACGGCAAGATAAGTATATATTTAATTTTTTAATATTAATTTTGAATCTAGTGTTTTTAAAATAAAGCCACGTGTCGTAAGTTTGTAGCGGGGCCACATAGTTAGTGTTAAATGTCAGCTCTGAGTGCGTCTCGTTTCATTGTCCCGTTTGCTGTTTGTATGTGTAAAGGAGGATGGATGATGGAAGGAGGCCACAGCTGCAAACCTGGAAAACACCTGTTCTTAATTAATCAATCACAGCTGTCACAGACTATTTAAGTAATCAGGAGAGAGAGAAGGAAGGAGAAAGAAGACCATTTTGTTTCAACCACTTTTCAACTTGCTTACTGTTTTTCCACATCGCACCTTTTCACCAGTTTGCTTTTCATTTTGCCGGACTGTCTTTCAACCTCCATCTGCTGAGACCCCGGGGTCGATTCACCATCCACCATACGCCGAGGAATCACGATGAGGTTGCTCCAATCGGCGGGAAAATCAAACAACACATTTACCGCTAGTTCAGTCATCCGTATTCAGGACATTTTTTATAATCGGACTCAAGTTCACAATCATTCAGTTTACCACAGTCATTTTGTTATTCGTGTTGTGTTTTATATGTTACAGGGTCAAGGGAGGGTTTTTGTTGTATTTATATTTGGTGGTGTCTTGTTGTTGCTGGGGTGGAGGGATATTTATGTTTATATCTGTTTTCTGTTTTTTGCATGTCTTGTTTCATTTAATACATTTAATCTGTTTAATTTTACATCCTGCTTTTGTGTACTTACATTTACACCGTCGATTGTGGGGAAAAGTTTAATTGGTTAGAAGTACGGTTTGATTGGTAGATTATTTTTCAGTAAATTATCCAGGCCACAGGTCTTGGAGGTGTAGCTGCCGGCTGGGTAAAGGGGTCGGCCGTTACATAAGTGGTGCCCTCTCTGAGGAATCTTAATTAATACTATCGCTGTCTGCCTTTAAACGTTCCCCAATTAACATGTCTTTAGTGCGTGCCGAGCAGGACGACACCATTGCTTCGCCACGGTGTGATGATGGAGTAGCCGGGGCACGACACGTCACGGTCAGAGCGTGTTCAGCGGTGCGGGAGGTGGTGGATTCATTGCAGTCGCTGTACCTCGAAGATCACCATGGACCTGAGCAGGAATGCCTGGAGGATGTCTCGTCTCCGTGGGAAGATCTGGCACAACAACTGACTCGGCTGGATGAGAAAGTCCGCAAGGTTGCTGAAAGTGCGCTAGGGCGCAAAGATGCCTTGCGGGCTCGCATCAGCAGCTTCCAGGAGGAGATAAAAGAATACCTCAATGAGCAAGTTCAACTCCTGGGGCGGGATCAACGCTGTCAAGAAACTCTTCGGGGGGGGTCCGAAGGAGTCTCCAGAAGTTACGTCAGTCACCCTGTCATTCAACGCCGTACGGGTCTCGTGGGGGGAGTGAATACATCAATCGCCCCTCTGTTCCTGGGGTGCGCCTTTCCTTTCCCAAGTTGGGGGCTCCATATAACATCGATGATGTCCTCAACTTTGTGGAGGACGGGGAGGCGTATTTGGCTGTTAACCCTTTAACCCCAGAAGAGCTTATGGGGGTGATAGGGGCATCCCTCTCGGGACCGGTGCAGAGCTGGTGGCTGACGGCCAAGAAGAACATTATAGACTGGGGATCCTTTCGTCGATCTTTCCTCGCGGCTTTTCTTCCGGATGACTATGAATCTGAACTGGAGGACAAGCTGCGATCCATGGTGCAACTGCCTTCGCAATCCATCCGGGACTTCGCCTATGAATATCGGGCTTTGTGTTTGAAGTGGCGGCCGGCTATGTCTGAAGAAGAGGTGGTCCGCCGCATCCTTAATGCCTGTAACCCGCGGTTAGCTGGGGGTTGTGGGGTCGGTGGAAGACCTGGTGAAGGTGGGCTCACAAGTGGAACGGGACTGGGGAAACTCAAAAACGTACTGGAACAAGGTACAAGCCAGTACACGAGAAACCCAGCCCCTAAAACCCCAGCGAGCCAAACCTTGCCGGTCGGAAGCCGATCTCGCCATCATGCAAGCGAGTACGTTCCTCCTGATCGTCCCAGTGAAGCTGCGGGGGTGGCAGGTGGATACGGTGGTGGATACAGGGAGCCATCACACCTTAATCCGCTCAAGCATGTGGAAGAAGATTAGCCAACCGACAGACAACTTAACATCTGCCCCCTCTGTCCGATTTGTATTGGCAGATGGGAGTGAACACAGGGCCCTGGGCAAAGTCCCCATGAGGTACAGTGTACTCTCCACCACCTGGGAAATGGATACATATGTCCTGGATGACCAGCACCTGTCAGTCCCGTTACTCCTTGGGCTGGATTCTTTAACCACCATGAGGATGACCATCCATCTCAGTCCCAGGGGGTACACGGTGTCGGGGGAAGGGGTATGCGAATTCATTTATAAATCCAAGGAAGATCTGGGCTCCTATGCAGCAGTGAGGAGTGACGCAAGCACCTCGGTGGCAGTCCCTGTGGAGGAACAGCCCGAAGAGGTGAGGCCGGTGCTGAAGAAGTGGGCCGAGGTGTGGACTGAGAAATTAGGAGTCGCCCGTGGAGTTACCCACGTGATCCACACCTTGGTTCCAATAAGTTATTAAGTTCCAATAAGGCACCGAGCCTACCGCGTTTCTCCACTAAAGAAGGGCATAATTAAAGAACATCTTGATCGAATGCTGGCCGAGGGAATAATCAAACCATCTTCCTCCTCCTGGGCGTCCCCTATGGTCCTCGTGAAGAAGTCGGATGACACCTATCGTTTCTGTGTGGACTACAGGGGGGTTAACGGGAAGACGAGCCTGGACACATATCCCATGCCCCTGGTTCATGAGATTCTGGAGTCACTGCACGGAGCTGCAGTTTTCAGCACACTAGACCTCCGCAGTGGCTATTGGCAGGTGCCGATGGACGAGGGGAGTAAGAAGAAGACAGCAGTCATCACCCCTGAAGGCTTGTTCCAGTTCAAGGTCATACCTTTTGGGCTTAAAAATGCTGGGGCCACCTTCCAGCGGCTCATGGAACAAGTCCTGAGGGGGTTGATAGGCAAGATCTGCTTTGTTTACATCGACGACGTCATTGTTTAAACCCCTTCTATTAAACAACATCTCCAGGACTTGGACACCATCTTCCATTACATCAAGCGCACCTTACGCTGAACACAAAGAAATGTACCTTCATTCAACCCCACATGCGCTTCCTCGGGTACATTCTTTCATCTGAGGGGGTCGCTGTAGACCCCGAGAAGACCTTAGCCATCCGAGAGTACCCCACGGATTTGAAGTCTTTACAACGTTTCCTTGGGTTTGTTGGGTGGTATCATAAGTTCATTCCCAAGATGGCTGATATAGCGGCTCCCTTGAACAACCTAAGAAAAAAAGATGTCCCGTGGGAGTGGACAACAGAGTGCCAGGACGCGGTCGAGCGACTAAAGAGCCACCTTCAAGAGCCGCCCGTTCTGGCCCAGCCAGATCCGCAGCTCACTTTCCAGGTACAAACAGATGCCAGCAACCTGGGGCTTGGCGCCGTGCTCACTCAGAGAATCCATTAGGCTGAACATGTCATCGCTTACGCCTCTCGAGCCTTGCACGGCGCTGAGCTGAATTATTCGACAGCTGAAAAAGAGTGTTTGGATGTCGTATGGGCTGTGGAAAAATGGAGACACTATCTGGAGGGGGTTGAATTTGAAGTGTACACCGACCATCACGCTCTGACCTGGGTATTTAATCACCCGAAGACCTCCTCCCGTCTAACCAGGTGGGTACTCTGCCTCCAGAACTTTACTTTCAAGGTGACCTATCGGAAGGGCTGTGGCAATATCGTGCCTGATGCTCTGTCCAGGCTGTCAGAGCCGCCGGGGATGGTGTGTTTGGCAGAGGCAAAGAAGATGATCCTCCCTCTGCCAAGAAGCCTTGAAGACCTGGCTCAAACACAAGCCACCAGTCCATTCTGCCAGAGCATCAGGGAGAGACTGGAGCAGCAGCGTACTGACCGGGTACACTTCGTGGACCTCCAGAGGGTTCTGTACAGGACCATTCCATCCTCCCTTGGGGGTCTGCAACACCAACTAGTGGTCCCGGAAGAGCTCATCCCCGACTTTCTAAATTACTATCATGACAGTCCTTTAGGTGGTCACCTTGGAAGGACAAAAACTTTATTAAAGATACTGGGGGTTGCGTGGTGGCCGTCTGTCCGGAAAGACGTTTGCCACCACATGAAGAAGTACGTAACCTGCCAGCAGCTCAAAAACCCACCTGGTAAACAGGCAGGAATTTTACAATCGACAATAGCGAATGGACCGGGGGAGACTTTGGGAGTCGGCCTGATGGGGCCATTTCCTGTTACCAGCTCGAGGAAGACCGTCATGATGGTGGTGATTGATTATTTTTCAAAGTGGGTGGAGCTGTTTGCATTAACGGATGCTAAAACTAACAAGATATGCTCCACCCTGAAGAACGAAATCTTCACCCGCTGGGGGATGCCGAAGAACATCGTCTCAGACCGGGGTCCGCAGTTCATGAGCTCTGTATTAGATGAACTTTATACAGTCTGGGGAGTGAAGAAAAACCTGACAACAGCTTACCATCCCCAGGCCAACATGACAGAGCGAGTGAATCGGACCCTGAAGAACATGATCGCCTCCTATGTGGGTGAACGCCATCAGGATTGGGATAAATGGCTCTCCAAGCTCCGGTTTGCCCTGAACACCGCTGTGCATGAAGCCACAGGTGAGAAGCCTGCTTTGGTTGCGCTGGGTAGACAGCTAAAGGGCCCGCTTGATCGACTCCTTCCCAGAGCCCCTAGTCCAGAAACCACCAGCTACAATAATTTAATTAAAATGGAGGAATTACGGCGGAGAATCCAACAGAGGTTGGTGAGTTCGACATCCAGACATGCCAAGTTATATAATGCCCGGCGTAAGGAAGTGCACTTTCAGCCGGGTGATTTGGTCTGGATTAGAGCTCACCATCTCTCGGATGCCAGCAAAAGGTTCTCCGCCAAGCTAGCGCCTGAATGTTTAGGTCCAGCCAGGATCATCTCGTAAACAGGTCCAGTTAATTTCCAGTTTCAAAGGGGTATCGGCACTGACTCCAAGCTAGACACAATCCATGTGGCCAATCTCAAGCCGTACTTCGGTCCTCTCTTGTCCAAGGTTGGTGTGTGTGTGTGTGGGGGAATGTAGTGGGGCCACATAGTTAGTGTTAAATGTCAGTTCTGAGTGCGTCTCGTTTCATTGTCCCGTTTGCTGTTTGTATGTGTAGCAGTTAATGCCGTCCCCGTAAAGGAGGACGGATGATGGATGGAGGCCACAGCCGCAAACCTGGAAAACACCTGTTCTTAATTAATCAATCACAGCCGTCACAGACTATTTAAGTAATCAGGAGAGAGAGAAGAGGGAGAGAAGGAAGGAGAAAGAAGACCATTTTGTTTCAACCACTTTTCAACTTGCTTGCTGTTTTTTCACATCGCGCCTTTACACCAGTTTGCTTTTCATTTTGCCGGACTGTCTTTCGACCTCCATCTGCTGAGACCCTGGGGTTGATTCACCATCCACCATACGCAGAGGAATCACGGTGAGGTTCCTCCAATCGCCGGGAAAATCAAACAACGCATTTACCGCTAGTTCAGTCATCCGTATTCAGGACATTTTTTATAATTGGACTCAAGTTCACAATCATTCAGTTTACCACAGTCATTTTGTTATTCGTGTTGTGTGTTATATGTTACAGGGGCAAGGGAGGGTTTTGTTGTATTTATATTTGGTGGTGTCTTGTTGTTGCTGGGGTGGAGGGATATTTATATTTATATCTGTTTTCTGTTTTTTGCATGTCTTGTTTCATTTAATACATTTAATCCGTTTAATTTTACATCCTGCTTTTGTGTACTTACATTTACACCGTCGATTGTGGTCGATTGTGATCAAGTACGGCTTGATAGGTAGATTATTTCTCAGTAAATTATCCAGGCCACAGGTCTTGGAGGTGTAGCTGCCGACTGGGTAAAGGGGTCGGCCGTTACAAGTTTATAGCTTATAAATCATATTAACATAAATATATTTTCATACTTTTATAGTTTCACATTTGCATATGTTCATATTTTCATAAATCATATTAACAAACTATATTTTCATACTTTCATAAATCATATTTAGCATATTTTCATAAATCATATTTTCATATTTTGAGGCAGGGCTTAAAGTAATCAATCATGTATGGGGGTGGGGCTTAAGGTCATCAATCATCCGTGTGACATTAGCTGTCTGTATAACTACTCACACACGTTTATTATTCTTTAAGCACCACAATGCCTTATCACCAACAACTGTCTCTTGTCTCTCTTTCTCCTTCTCTGACCTCCACTCTCTCCCTCCTCTAGCCTCCCTCCTCACAAGCTCCATCTCCTTCCTCCCAACTCCGGCTTGTCTATTGGAGAGAGGCGGCCCCTTTTATAACAATGGGCTCCAGGTGCTCCATCCGATGACAATTCCTGGTTTGGCGGAAGTGTCAGATGAGCACCCAGAAGCACTCCAGGTGCCACTGAGATTTCTTCCGGCAGCACTTCCTGGTGTGGCTGAATTGCTGCCGTCCAGGGTTCCATAACTGTCTGGGTGTCCCCTGGTGGTGGCCACGTCCTCCCATAGGGATGTGCTTCCCAGCTCTGTTCCAGTGGCCCCCAAGCAGACCAGGGCGGCTGCCCTCTTGTGGCCCAGGGAAGGTATCGTCCCTCTCGTGGACTGTCCAGGCATCCCGGCTGGGTAGGGTTCCCAGCCACCTGGCACAATACGAACGATGCTATCACAAGCATAAAGATAAGTACAGATGACAGTTCCATGCACACGATAGCAGCCTTCCTGATTCTTAAATTAACTTCCTGATTACCTCACATGACAGGAAGCAAGGAAAGGAAGGGAAAATACCAGCTGTACCCACTAGATGGAGCTACGCCTCAACAATCAGCTGATGATAATTCCATGACACCTGATCAGATTCAGGAGGAGCCCACTGAAGTTACCCCAAATGAGGGCCTGTCAGATGTTGAATTTGATCGTCCTAAAAGAATAACTTGGCCAGCCAGCCTATCTAAAGAATTATGTTATCTAGGGGGAAGGAATGTAATATTTTGCCTAGTATTAGTTCATGCCAGTAGATGGTGCTGTTTGTTTCATGAATAATTCCAATAGGCTTTGTTTCTCTTGTTTTATGTTCTTGTTGATTATTGTACGTTTGGGCAGTCTTATAATATGCAGAGTTCAGAAAAATAAACTGATTATTTTCCAGGATATATATCAGAGTGGAATTCACTTCAATACATAATAAGAAGCAGATGACTTTGCAGCTTCTTATGTGAGACAAACTAGAGCTTTATTTAGAAGAAGTACACGGAGACCACCTTTATTAGGGGGTTTGTATTATTTTAGTATTTTTAAAAATATGCAGGTTACTCCCACGTATACAGCGCTGGTTGTATACCTTGATAAAATGTTTTCACTGGTTTTGATTATTTAGCCTAATGAACATTCATCCACTTTTAGGAGAATATTCGGAGAGAGAAAAAAAAAACGTGTTCAACTGGCAAAGTTCCTTACTTATGTTTAAATGGGCACCGCTGGCGAAGGCCATTAAAAAGTTCACCCGTTTACTTTTCCTTGACAAAACTGACTGTTTTATTGATTTATAACTCATGATAACTTCTAACGAAAGTTAGTCAACAACATTATAAGTTATGTATTTTTTACATTTATAGAAACGTTTATGAGTAAAACCAGAAGTAACATATATTTTTGTTTTTTTTTCTTCTATCTGTTTTTCATTGTTATGTTTTTCTTTTACCTAGTTTAAAATAAATATTTTCTCTAATGACACATGCATACTTCATTAATTAGAAGCAATAATACATTTCCTGTATATTCAGTAATATCTTGAGATAATGCTTGTAGAATATAATCACTGAAGTAAAGTTTGACTTTCTTCTTATTTCTTTCACATATCACTGCTGCAACTATCAAGAGGCTGTTCAGAAATCATATACTGTACATCATTATTGTTATTGCAATGCTACAGGACTTGTAATTAAGTATAATCTTGAATACATATGCACAAAAAAACGCTAAATTAAACTAAATCGTTGTATACAACATGTGGATGCCAGTCCTATTTAAATAGTAATAATTGCAGTTAGAGAATATATATTTCCAGATAGGTACAAGTGTATTATTTATTTTCCTAGAAAGATACTTCACAGGCTACATTTATTTCAATTTTTGTTTTCCCCAGATACTACAACAAGATAAAAGAGGAAGATCAAAATGCGATATATGGAAACTTAATTTATTCCTTCTTCAGAAACATAATGAAGAGTATATTCCACCTCCCTCAGAACTTTCACGTCTTACAAGAAATTGCTTAGGTTTGTACTCGTCATTTAAGGAATTTCTTCAGACAACCTAGTTGCTTTCAAATGTGGATTTGTTCCTCCCCCCTCCCAAAAACTGTTACTTTTAACTTCTTACATTTGCATATCTTTGTAAAACTAATGTTGAGAAAATATACCTTGTATATACAAGTATGTATGTATGTATGTATGTATGTATGTATGTATGTATGTATGTATGTATGTTTGTCAGTGAGTGTGTATAGATCTGGCCATGCAGAAAATGTCTGATGTGTGTTAATTGAATATGGAGGCACACTGAAAAAACACTTAAAGGAAATTCTTGTTAACAAACAAAGATTTTCCAATTTGAGGTAATATAGAGCATCATCTTCCTAATGAGATATAAACATTTGATTAAGATTCTTCCAGTTGAGTAAAATAAGTTGTTGTGTAAGCAGTGCATAATAGGACATCACAATGCAGTTTTCATAGCAGTTTTAAATTATTGCACTAATTATGTATTCATCCAGTATGCAGATCATTTATGGAATTTCATTACGTACTTGTACAATAATTATCTCTCTGATTTCAGGTCCTCCAAAACATGAGCAACCTGGGACTCAAGACAGATATGGAAACAAATCATCCATTAATAGGAACTGGACAATTCCTCAGTTAGACAAGTTTATTATTGAAAGCTACCCAAACGTTCCTTTACACTTAACAGGATTTAGTTTTGCCAAAGCCGAGAAAGGGAGACATTTGCATAGCTTGCAAACTGAAACTGCTGCTCAATTACAGGAAAAATATTCATAATTCCTCACTGTGGCATACCACTACCGATTCAGGTAGAAATCTCACTAATTTTTATAATATGTCAAATTGTGCATTGATTAATATGATACTCTCTCTGAAGAAAGAAGAACCTGTCATTCTGCAAAATCTTAAGTGAGCATTTATAAAGTATAGTGTGCAGTTGTGCTTCTTTGTATGTTAATTACACTTTGTCACTCAACTGAATCCACACATTTGTTTTTATGTATGATTGCATATTTAAACACCACATTCCTTTCTACATTTCCTTTTCAAGATGGAGCAGATACACACAGCTCAACAAGAATCAGAATTTAGACCAGAAATTCCAGGTCAAGTGCAGAAATGTTATCAGGTGTTTATTTCTTATTGTTTGTGATACTGTTATATTAAAAACATTCTATTAAATGTTAGTAAATAAGGTTCATTACTTATTAAGGACACCATTATTGATTATATTCAGTATAAAGATAAATCCTTTATAAAAGAAATATCATTGATATTTTAGTGTTAAAAATTAGTATGATTTTTTTTAATTATTTATTCAGTTTTATAGACTATTGCTTTACCTGATTTATTTAATAGGGAGCGCAGGCAACATTGTCAGAGGAGCCACATGTAGATAGGCTGGGAAACATAAGAGAACCTCAACCAGAAATAGATACCCAGGTATGTAATTTTATAAAATTCTTTAGTACATTAATCTATCCATTTATTGAAACTGCTTATGGCAGCATGAGGTAAAAGAAGGGAGCAAACCCTAATCAGTATGCCAATTAGACACTCCCACAGTCACCAATACCAATCCAATTTAGAGTTTGAAATGTCAAAGGAAACATGAGCTTATTGAAAAAATGTAAATACAAACAATATGGGCAGGTCCGATAATGGGCTTTTGAGCCCAGTGGTGAGGAAACACACAAACCTCTGCACTACACTGTTCTTCAGTCTTTAAAGAGATCTGTTAAAATAATTTAAATTATTTATTAATGGCAAGTTGCATTGTCTGCATACATTATTAGTTCCCTGTATGGATGCATGTTTTCCTCTCACAGTTTATAGACAGTCTGTTAAATCAATCAATCAAATTGGTTTTGTATTAGAATGCCTGAGTCTGCATTGTTTTTATTAATGCTGGGACAGGCAATGGCTATGTGACATGATAAATAATGCTTTAACTTAGTTCTGAAGCATAAAATACAGTAACAGTGTTTATATACATGCATTATTACTGTTCATAGTTGTACATTATATATATATATATATATATATATATATATATATATATATATATATATATATATATATATATATATATATATATATATATATATATATTGTGGTCCCCGGCCGGGACGCCCAGGAGAACCGGAGGAGGGCTCGTGCTTCCTCCAGACCGTGAGGGGATGTCCGTCCTGGTTATGTAGGGGGCCTCGGGTAAAGGGCTTGGAAGCCCAGCCCTGTAGGGGACCCGTGGCCACCGCCAGGGGCGCCCCAATGCCGGAGTATCCCGTGTGGGACCCGGTCGGGGCTGGAGCCCAGCTGGGACGCCCAGGAGGACCGGAGGAGGGCTTGTGCCTCCTCCAGACCGCAAGGGGGCGATCGCCCTGGTTGTATTGGGGGCCACGGGTAGAGGGCTTGGAAGCCCAGCCCTGTAGGGACCCGTGGCCACCGCCAGGCCGCGCCCCGGTGTCTGAGGAACCCTGGAGCCCAGCACTTCTGCCACACCAGGAAGTGCTGGGGATAAGAAGACAGGAGACACCAGGACGACTTCCAGGTGCACAGCCGGCACTTCTGCCACATAGGGGTGTGTCCTTGAGGGAGTGCCAGGAAGCAGCTGGAGCCCATCCGGGTTCCCATATAAGGGGCCGCCTCCCTTCAGTCGATAGTGGGTCGGATGTCGAAAGAGAGGCACAGTGACTGAGAGTGTGGCCTGGACTTTGGGGAATCGGTGCAAGAGGCACTGGGGTTTGTGAGCACAAATTTGTATATATTACTTGTAAGTAAACGGTGTGTGGTGGAACTATGTTGTCCGGCCTGCCTGTGTCCGGTCCCAGTTCACAATATATATATATATATATACAGTATATATATATATATATATATATATATATATATATATAGTGGCAGATGGCCGGACACAGACAGACGGACATCGTTTCTTCACCCAACGCACTTTTATTTTCCACAAATATTTACAATATTTACGTGCACTCCCAGTGCATCCAGCACCGATCCCCCAAAGTCCAGGCCTCACAGTCCAATTGCCTTTCTCCTGGCCGCCTCCAGTCCTCTCTCCAGCTCCGTCCTTCTTCCACCCAACTTCTGCTACTGAATGAAGGGAGGCAGCCCTTATATAGGAACCCGGATGGGCTCCAGCTGCTTCCCGCATTCCTCCGCAAACACCCGCAATCGAAATTCTACGTAATGGTCATAACTGGAAGCAGTTTTCTCCATTTACTGTAATGGAGATGAGCTTCAACGCCGTGGGGCGGAGTTTCGTGTGACATCATCACGCCTCCCACGTAATCACGCAGTACATAGAAAACCAGGAAGACCTCAAAAAAGCGCTGAAGAAAACATGCATTATATAATTGAGAAGGCAGCGAAACAATAAGAAACGAGCTAGTGACATATACAACCATATTCATGAGTTCTGCTACTTTGGAAACAAAGCACGATGTAAACCTACACTTTAAATTAAGTTCATAGACAGGCTGCGCTGGCGCTTGTAATTTAGTGCCCACCCATATAAGGTCAGTCCGTCAGCGGCAATCCAATAGCAAACTGCCACGGGTAAATATTCACGGGTGAAGGACTGTGCTTATGGAGAGGAAGATGAGATGGTCAGGGTGGTGTTTGACACAAACTCAGCGAAACTGCGAGAGAAATTTTTAAGTGCCAGGACTAAGGTAACATTAAATACAGCCATGGACATAGCACGAGATGGCACCAGCACAGCTGGGAACCTTCGATGCATGTACACTGAGTGGCTCACGTGAACTGACGAGTGCACAGATAAAAAGCAACAGTTCCAAAGAGCGCTGAACAAAAACCGAATTACACAATTGAAAAGGCAGCAAAAAATATGTGGCGTCTGATAAGCATATTCATGAATCCAGCTACTGGAAACAAAGCACACGGTGGCAAAAGTTAATGTCCCGCTAAAGGAAGACAGTGTAAAAAACCCGTGCATGCAGTGTGTCAGGTCTCAGATAAAGAAGAAGACGAGCTGTTTATTGATGCAGTAAGAAACGAATCGATGAATGAAACCTGTCATCTTTACAACGATTGACAAACACGGAATGTAACTTGAACACAACACATCCTACAAATACGAACCTGATTGAAAGAAATAATGATAATCAAATCCTTGATGACAGCAACACTCAGTAACACTCAAAACAAATACTGTATATTGACAGTCATGTTACGTTATTTTTAAAATGTTCCCTTTTCTTTTTCTAGCTTTTTTAACACACTACTTCTCAGCTACGCTGGTATATATATATGTATATATATATACCCCATCTACATACTCGAATAATGGATACTTTATTTGCCATCAATGATTGTTTTGGTAAAGCCATACTCAGTGTATTCATTAGATGAACGGTAAAAAAGTAAGAGCGAGGGGAGGATGACTCATTGAGGCATGCAGGCTGTAGTGCGCGTCAACTCTACCTTAATTGCGCGATCACATTTGAAAAAATATATCTTTTCAAGTTCTATTTAGTCCATATGTGTCAAACTCAAGGGCCGAGGCCACATCCGCCCGGCGTAATTATATCCGGCCCGCGAGAACATTTTATATACTGTATTATTGTTATTAATGGCCCGGGTATATGAAATGCTGGTAACACAATAAACTACAGATCCCATAGTGCAGCGCTTCAGCTGCCTTGCCGAACACTTACCGCGTTAATCAAGTCTAGCTTATGATGCTGCAAGTTATTGCGACGCTAGAGTTATTGCGCACTGAGTTTGCACGGCGCTTTGGTGACTTTGAAGAACAAAAAGTCCGTCTACATGCGCTCGAACCTTGTGCATGTTTGGTAGCACATATCTGTGTGAGAAGCTCTTCTCAGTGATAAAGACTAACAAAACAGCACACAGGAGTCGCCTCACTGATGAGCACCTGCAATCCATCCTGAGAATCTCCACAACACAGAACCTCACACCAAACAGAAACGAACTTGTGGCCAAAAAAGATGCCAGGCGTCCAGCTTTAAAATGACATATGAGCAAAGACAACTGAATGATTTGATTTGTTATTGCACGTAAGAGCTGGAGTCAACTGTTTTAACAAACAGCGTATTGCACTGATACGAAATAGCTGTGTGTGTATATATGTAGATATGTATGTATATGTATATATATGTTTATATATGTGTGTGTGTATGTATGTATATATATATATATGTATTTGTGTGTATATATGTGTGTGTATGCATGTATGTGTGTGTATATATGTGTGTGTATATATGTAGATATATATATGTATGTATATATGTGTATATGTATAGATATGTATATATATATATGTTTATGTGTGTGTGTGTAAATATATATATATATATATATATATATATATATATATATATATACTGTGCCCCAACGGTCGGCTGGAGCCCGGGGCTAGGAAGGGGCGTGAGGAGGGCTTGTGCCTCCTCCAGACCCGAGGCGTCCGTCCTAGTTCTGTTGGGGGCCACGGGTTGAGGGGCATGGAAGCCCTTCCCTGTAGAGGCCCGTGGTCACGCCAGGCGGCGCCCGATGCGGTTTATCGTCGGGTTGCGGTTGGGGCTGGAGCCCGGCGGGCGCTTGGAGGACGGAGGAGGGCGAGTGCCTCCTCCAGGCAGTGGGGCGTCCGTCCTGGTTGACAGGGGCCTGGGTACAGGGCTTTGAAGCCCAGCCCTGGGGACCCGTGGCCACCACCAGGCGCGCCCGGTGCCTAATTATCCGGGGGCCCGGCACTTCCGCCACACCAGGAAGTGCCAGGGGAGAACTTTGTGTGGCACCGAGAGGCTGCCAGGAAGACAGCCGACACTTCCGCCACGCTTGGCGTGGCTAGGCGGAAGCACCTGGGGCTCATCCGGGCATTATTTAGGGCCGCCTCCCTCCAGTGATTGGTGGAAGTCGGGAGGAAGCAGGCGGAGCTGGAGGCGAGGGCGGAAGGCCAGGACAAAGGCACAGAGACTGTGGGCCCTGGACTTTGGGGGAATCAGTGCCAAGGCTGGGGTTGTGAAGTGCGTGACTTTTGTAAATAAACAGTGTGTTGGGCAAAATATGCTGTCCGTCTGTCTGTGCCGGGTTTCACAATATATATATGACAACAACACTCATCACTCACAACAGTGACAAAACAATTACATTGACAATCAGGTTACGTTATTTTCAAAATGTTTCCTTTTCTTTTCATTGCTTCTTTAACACACTACTTCTCGCTCTTGAAGCCTGAGTATTTTGAATAGTATATATATATATATATATATATATATATATATATATATATATATATATATTGTGAAGGCTGGCCCCGGCACAGACAGACGGACAACATTGTTTCACCCAACACACTATTTATTGTCACTAATATTATTTACAATTAGTGCTCCGCATTGCACCCCAGTGCCTCCCTAGCACCGATTTCCCCAAGTCCAGGCCCACAGTCTCTTGTGCCTTCCTGGCCGCCTCCAGTCCTTCCTCTTGCTCAGTCCACTTCCACCCGACTTCCCCCCCTGACTGGAGGAAGTGCCCCATAAATAAGGCTCCCGGATGAGCCCCAGGTGCTTCTGCCATCTGCTCCTTAGCCACGCCCAGCGTGGCGGAGGTGTCGGCTGCCTTCTGGCAGCTCTCGGCGTCACACAAAGTCTTCCCCGGCACTTCCTGGTGTGGCGGAAGTGCGGGCTCCTGGGATAATTAGGCACGGGGCCGCCTGGCGGTGGCCACGGGTCCCAGGGCTGGGCTTCAAAGCCCTGTACCCGAGGCCCCTGCTAACCATGGCGGGCCCACTCTGTCTGGAGGCACTGCGCCCTCCCTCCGGTCCTCAAGCGTCGGCCCGGGGCTCCTGCCCGACCGGCAACCGCCGGGATAAACCGGCAGCGGCGCGCCTGGCGGTGACCCGGGCCCCTACAGGAAGGGCTTCCATGCCCTCAACCGCGGCCCCAACAGAACCAGGAGGCGGGCCTCGCGGTCTGGAGGAGGCACAAGCCCTCCCCCACGCCCCGCCGGGC
>NW_024376901.1:0-16146 GCF_016835505.1 Polypterus senegalus | reverse complement strand
AAAATTTTAACATAATTTGTTTTTCACGGGTTTTTCCAGTTTTTTTATTTTTTTTTTCCCCACCCAAAAAATTTCCCCTTTTTCCCATTTTCTAAAAAACCCAGCTTTCCCTTTTTTCCAATTCCCCTTTTTGATCTTTGATTTGTTAAAATGGGGGGGATCTTTTTTAGCGCCACCAAATCAGTTTGCACTACTTTTAATGCTATTTTTTGCAGTCGAATTTACTGCCTGATATTTACTTGGAAAAGGGTGCCTGTTTTATGGTCGTCTGATATTTATTTTAATTTAAAATTTAAAATTGATACTTTTTAAAGCCTTGCTTTTTTGTGAGCCCCCAAGTATTGTACTATTGACGATTGTCATTTTTATGTTTCCCCCCAAAAATTTGAAGAAAATTGTAAGACTACCCCCCGGATTCCTTCCTGGTTTTTGGAACACTGTATCATTAACTTTGGGGGAACCTGTTTCCTCTCTCTGTCTGGGGCTGGGTATTTTTGCCTTTTTTGACATAAAAAGGGAAAACCAAAAAGGCCGGGGCCCAAAGGGACGGGGTTAACGAAAAAAGTTGAAAAAAGGGATCTGCACCCCCCCTGAGGTCACGACCAAGGGGGTGGGAACAGAGAACGTCATAAAGGCCTTCTCCCATGCCAGTAATGGCTGGAGAAACCCGACAAAGCCTAAAGGAAAAAAAAAGAGGCCAAAAGGAGCCACCAAACCATAAGGTCTACCAGTCAGGTCATGAAAAACATCTTTGAGGGTTAGTTACCCACAGGTCTCATTTTTCCACCTTAAGACAGACCCAGGATACAAGCAAACCCCCCCGCTTCCCACCTGTCAACAGCCAAAAGAAAAAAGCACCTTTTAAAAAAGCCCCGCACGCTATTTTTTCCCTCTCTCCTTTCTGCCCCACCCCCCTGAAAAACTTTGGGTCCTCCTCCTGACTCTGGGCCCCCGAATAGTGATTTCCTTTATAGAGCACCAAATGCCCTTGTCCCCTGATTTCTTCCCAGTCGGGGGAAGGTGCAACAGAGGGGGTCAGAGTTCCAGCAGCACCCCGGGGCACTCACAGAAACAACAGGGTTGGGCCCAAAACCCCCTCCAAAAAGTTGGGGGTCTGAGGCACCGCACACCCAGGGGGGGCCATCTGGGATTCATTATCTTGAATATGCTTTTCTTTCCCCCGGGTCCCCCCTTTAGGAGCCCTGGCCATCGACACTTTTTATATATATATATATATATATATATATATTGTGGACGCGGCCCCCAAAACAACAGATGGACATTTAGTCACCCAACACACCTATTTTAATATTTACAAGTTTTGTGCACTCAAAACCCCAGTGCCCCAGCACCGACCCCCCCCTGCCTTTCTCCGGGCCCCAGTCCTCCTCCAGCCTGGCCTCTTTCCCCCCGACTTCTGCCGGACGGGGAGGGTCTTTAAATGGGGAAACCCGGGTGGGCTCCAGCTGCTTCCCCGCATTTCCGGGCCCCGCCCCCGGGGGGGAAGGCCGGGGGCACCCGGGCCCCCCGGGCCCCCGTTTCCCCAGCACTTTCCCCGTGGGGGAAGGGGGCCCCGGGGTATTAGGCACTGGGGCCGTGGGGCCACGGGGCCCCCACGGGGGCCCGCCTCTGCCCGGGGCCCCCAACATAACCAGGGTGGACCCCCGGGGAAAAAGTTTTTCCCCGTCCCCGGGGATCCCGGGGGACCACAAATATAATTATATATATATATATTCCCTAAAATCCCCAAGATTAAGTAACTTTTCTTCCCCTTTCCCGATGATCACCAAACCACCTAGACCTCACCCATTCCTCCCAAAATATAAATTCTCAATATCACATTTTTCATTTGTATTTTTTTGTTTTAAAAAAGACCGGGTTTTAGCTTTTTTTCCCCTATATTGCTTTTTTAAAACTTTTTTATATATATATATATATATATATATATATATATATATATATATATATATATATATATATATTTATATAATTCAACAATGATTTTTTGCACAATTGTATGTATAATATGACATAATATTTTGTCATTTTTAATTGTGTTTTTTTCTTGAGGGGGCCTTTTTCCAAGGGACTTATAAGATTTGGGAAAACAAATTGGTTTAAGTTTTTTTCCAGTGGGGGGACAGGTGGTTGAATGAGGTAGGCCCAGTATTGGCAGGGTTGGACCCGAAAAACCCGTGGTTGAGCCCGGGAGGGGCTGGGGGGTTTTCTTGGTCTGGAATCCCCACAGATTTTTTTTTTTTTTTTTCTCCAGCCTCTGAAGTTTTTTTTTTTTTTTTCTGTCCACCCCGGGCCCTCGGACCTTTCTTATTCTATGTTAATTAATGTTGACTTATTTTTATTTTTTATTTTTTTCTATTTTTTGATTTTGTAAAGCATTTTAGTTTCTTTTTCTTTAAAAAAAATGTGCTATAAAAAAGTTGTTTTGGAACTATCACCACACTGCCGTCTACATAGACTAAAAATTTTTTTTTTGGTGGATATTATTAGTTGATTTGAGTTTAAGTTTCTTCTATATACACCATTAGGGGGCTCCCGCCGCTTCGGCCACCCTTTTTTGTTTGGTTTAAAGGGTAAACAATACAATACAATTTATTTTTTATGCTAAAAAACCCCAAAAAGTGTCCAATGAGCTTTAACAGGCCCCGCCTCCTGACAGCCCCCACCTTACCCCAAAAAGACCAGAAAACTCCCCAGGAAAAAAAACGAAGAAAACCCTTTGGGGAAAGGGTTCAAAGAGAGACCCCTTTCCCGGTAGGTTAGGGGGCAGGGGGGTCAAAAAAAAGGGGGGCAATACAAACATACAATACAATACAGCAGAAGGAACAAATTTTACAGTTAAAATAAAAATTTTTAAGTGGGGGAAAATTTAACAGTAGATGATATCACATAATATAATTTGGGGTTTAGAGTCCTGAGAGCCATTTATCGTGTTTCATTTGGGCCCTTTGACACTAAATAGGGTTTAAACCAATGAAAGGACCCCTTTTTTCCCCCAAGACCTCAAAATCAGATGACTTTTCCTTTGGGAGGCAATATACAATTTAAAGAGACTGTTATTTTCTTTGGGGAAATTGTTAATATGCATTATTTTTACTTTATTTTAAAAATTTGTAAAGCAATACTTTTCCTTTTTTTCCGGGCCCCGGGGGTTTAAATCTTTTCTAGACGATAATGCTGCCTGTTTTTGAAGGGGGGTGGGGAGCGAACCTGCTGGGAAAGCCTGGGCGCGTTTTTGGCAAGTGCTCTTTTGCTTGTTGATGTATTGTTTAAAGAGCTGGGGGTAAAGTTGCAGAAAAGTAATCCAACAACTTAGGTTAGATGTCTGTGACTTGTTTTAAAGATGACTCACTGCCTTTCACGGACGTAAAAACAATACTTGCCCTTTTATTTCCGCCCCGGGTGGTTAAATTTTCTTTAGAGAAGTGTGTGTGTTTTCGGAGGGTGGAGCTGCTGTGGGGTTTTTGATCTTTTTAAAACCTGTCCAGCATGTCCTTTTGTATTTGGTTTTGTTCCAGTGGGTCGCTTCCCTGATCATAAATATACACCCGACTAATTGTTTTGAAATTAAACTTTCCCTGCTTTTAAATGTTGTGGGTCCACAGAGTCATGGGATCTTCCATTTTTGTAAATCTACTTTTGTAAAATTTTTTTTTTTTTTCCTTTTATTTTACCTGCTTTTACCTGGGTTTTTTCAATTCACCTTCCTTTATTAACCCTTTTTTAAAAAAATGACTTTTATTCCATGTTTTATTTTTAACATAGTCCATTATACACTTTATATGCACTGAGACACCTGTATTTTCCGGTTTCCCCTTTAATTAAAATTTTTTTTTGCCCATTTTCTTTCGCCCCCCCAGTTCTTTTTTTTTGTCTTTCATCTTAACATGAAGATCACGATC
Organism: Polypterus senegalus; assembly: GCF_016835505.1. Classification (NCBI taxonomy): domain Eukaryota; kingdom Metazoa; phylum Chordata; class Cladistia; order Polypteriformes; family Polypteridae; genus Polypterus; species Polypterus senegalus. The sequence continues at coordinate 12,226 of NW_024376901.1, read as the reverse complement.
GCCTCCTAGTCATTCATTTCACAGGGTTTTTTTAAAAGAGATGTTGAATTAATTGAGCTTTCCCCTTTTTTTTTTTCTTTATTTTTGATTTTGCAACAAAGAAAAAGTTTTATTGCATGAAGTTTTTAACTGATTAGCAAAAAAAGAAATTTTATTTTTTCTGGGAATGGCCCTTTTTTGGCTTTTGGGTGGGGACAGGGGTTTTCCATTTGGGAAAAAGCCCCCTTTTCCCGGTTTTAGGTAACCCCAAAAATTTTGGGCCCTTTTTTTCCCCCATGCTGAACTGAAGGCTGCTTTTTCCCTATGTTAAAAGGGGTTAAAAAATGAAAACAGGAAAAAAAAAACTTTTTTAAAAAAATGTAGAAAATTTAAATGAAAGTCTGGGCCATCAACATGGAATAATAATAATAATAATAAAAAAATAATAATAATAATAAAAATACTTCATTTACATAGCACTTCAACCATCACTAATGTATGGATCCACCCTAGCGAACGGCAGCATTTTGCACCAGTACTCCACCACACATTAGCTGTAGTTGAAGGGTGAGAAATGGTTGGTCAATCAGAAAGCAGGGGATGATTAGGCCCTAAGACCAGGTCATGGTGGGAAATTTAGACATATATCAGGATATCAGGATACACCCTACCTTGCAATGGACGCCAGGGATCTTTTAAGCCCAAAGGGAGAGTCAGGACCCTCGATTTACATCTTATCTGAAGGACGAGACATTTTTCCAGCACAGGTCCCCACCACTGAAATGGGCATAGAAATTTCACTTTCGACCCGGGGTAAGTCATTGAATGATTGGAAAGATGACAGCTTCAAAATGTTGTGTCCACCAATGGCCATTCTTGGTTACTTGCAACATTCTCATTCCCATCATCCTTTTTAACTTTTAAACAGTGATCAATAAAAGAGGTCAAAGAAAGCCAGAGATTAAATACTTAAGTAAACTCAAAAAACAGTGCATTTGAATGACCCCAGGATAGGAGGGGACCCAAAGATTAGCCTTCCTCCTCCAAAGTTTCCTTTTGTTGGCTCTCTCTTGAATTATCTCATGTTTGTCTATTGCCCCCTTGAGTCCAAAAAGTCAATATCAAACTAAACATTGAGCTCTTCCTCACGACTTCTGACTGTGACATTCTGAGACTCATTTTCATCTGTGTCTTCCCCTTGCTTTCCTGATGTTTTGATTGATTTAACGTCTATGCCTTCTAATGCCTTAAGATTCATATTTCATTTGTTACAGGGTAAAAATGGTGGCACTGTTGTTTCTTCCCAGGGTTCAATTCAAGACTTTCTGTTTTGGGTTTGCTAATGTTTGTGTTTATGGCAGATTGACAAGACTTGAATGGCCGGGTATGACAGACTCTTTATGCATGCATTTTAGGCCTGGCTTCAGAGATCCCAACCCCTCCCAATGTGTTCCTCAAAAAAAGCTCTGATGTTGGGATGGGTTCCACTCAACATTTCATTACCAAATAATGGGGGATTTATTTAAACAGAAACTTGACTGCATATAACGCAGTGAATACACTTGACTTGAGCATTCCTAATTGTCATCCCTTTCCTGCACGTTTAGCATTCATTTGCTGAGGTTGATGCCTTGCTGCTTCCTGAGCAGCTCTTTTTTCTCCACCTAAGCCCGCTGCTTCTCTTCTTTCGCATCTTTTGTTAAAACTGATTGGAAAGGTTTTGTGTTGCAATTACTTAGTACGCTTTTTTAAATTTTCACTTAAGCTGGCATTAAGTCTTCAATCTGCCTCAAGAATGATTAGCAAAGGTGGTAGGAAATGAGAACGGTGCCATATGCATGCGCCGGGATGGTCCTCCCCCGCTGTCAAAGTTGATTCTACAAAAAAAAAAAAGAGTAAAAAAAATCATTCCCAAAGGATATAGATGTCACGAGTACATGTACCAAATGCAAGTCAATGGGGTGAAATGGTTTCAGCTACAGGTGATTTAAAATCCGGGACAGAAAACGAACAGCCACAGTAAGCTATTATATAAGAAGATTTATTATAATGGATGTGTATTTCTACCAAACTCACTTGGTACTTGTGAGCCCATTCACAGAAACACCCACCCAGTAATAGTTAATGGCTCACTGGTGTCCTTAAATTTTGTCTTCATTGAGTAATCTCTACATGCCCAATAGTGGCCATATAAAGTTTTCAAAAACCCCGCAGTGCCCTTTTTGAAGTTCAGTTCTTGTGGGGTTTTTATTTGTTTTTCTGAGGCAAGGCAAACTTGACAACAAGCAGTGGGCGTGCCCAGTGGGCAAGTGTGTTGGATCTCAGCTCTTGTTTCTCTCTGGTTATGAAAGCAGGAAAAAGAATTATCAACTTGCACCCACTCAGGAGCCCTCAGGAGTCAAAGTTGGAAAACTTTCAAGTCTGGGATAAGCCATGCTTTTAATGGCTGTTCCTGTCTCCTCTGTGCCCACTTTTCAATAGTTCTGTTGGTTGAAGGTGGATGAGGCAGCACTGTGCAGGGAAAGTCCCAAGGCCTGCCACCGTGCCCAAGTGACTGACAGCATCTGACCTCTGGCGTCCAGAGGCAGGATTCCCAGTCAGTGCCAGATCCTAGGGGTCCCCTGTCACGGATGTCAATGAGGCTTGGTGCAGCTTACACTGCCCCCTCTGCTGAACCTTGGGCCCTCTGGGCCCTGCTTCTGGTATCAGGCAGAGGAAGAATAACTCAAAGACACCCTCTCGACCTTTTGCTAGGGGGAAAAATCCTGATCTGGCCTGCTTTTGGAAGGGGGGCGAAAGTGGCAGGAACAGTGTTAACAGAGCCTTTACGCTGGGGTGCCCACTAGAGTTTCTTGTAAGGCCCTTCCAGATTGCAGAGATCGCTACATCTAGAGGCTATGCAACTGAGCAGGCCAGTGGTAAATCAGAGACCTGTAGTTCAAACACTGGATGCTGTATCTTGATGTAGATGCAGTGACCACTCACACCATGCCACCTATAATGTCCATCCATCCATTTTCTAACCTGCTGAATCTGGGAAAACAGGGTCACGGTGGTCTGCTGGAGTCAAACCCAGCCAACACAGGCACAAGGCAGAACCAATCCTGCAGGGTGCCCAACCCCCCAGACCCAAATGTACTGTATATAAATTATAAACCAAAAAGGGATCCATTCTACCAGGTTTTTTTGTAATAGACTTGTATATACCAAAGGACTTGAACATCTTCATTGCCCCTATGTAGAAGATACTTGGCACACCATGAACTTCAGCATATAAAGGGCCAATTTGTTCTGGAACATTGACCATTAACAGACTGTAACATCTAGCACTTAGAGTCGCTAATTAACTTGGGTGACCAGGAAGGGCAACTGAGCCCCAAAAAACAGACACAACTACACAACATAGTCATGGGTTCAAATGAAAGGGGTACCTTTTCAGATAATATAGCAAAGTTTAAGTTTTATCCTCCTCCACACCTCCCACATAGTTTCATCAACCTTCTGAGTCTGACCCCTGATTGCATGACTGGAAGCACTTGGGACAGGCAGAAGACCTTCAAAGAAGGGATAGTGCCCCCCCCAGCTTCCCATGGTGGCACCCAAGAACCCCAATGGGGCTGTCCCACAGGACTACAATTCCCATCCAATAGGTGTCCTGGGAAAATGAGATTTTGCCATCATGTACTTGGGAGTACTTATGACAAGGAGCAGCCACTATCTGTACTTCAGAACAGACCGCCTGCTGGGAAAAGGGCAAGCACCTATCCCAGTTGGCCATCGTTTATCTCCCTTCCTTCCATTCTGGTCTCCCCTTACTGGTAAGGAACCAACTTCCATCTTATTTGGGATGACCATCCATCTCTTCCTCTATTTCAGCCTCTTCCATATAATGAAAAGGTTTCATCCTGATTGGGATGGAGATGGGAGCATGGCACTCACATTGTACAAACCTTATAATCAAACTATTTTAATGGAAAATGTACGAGTCCACATCTTGTAGTGTTTGTGATTTAAAAATTTGCACAGGGTAGGAAAAAATGCACCTGAGATTGCCAAAAAGTTATTGTCCCCTGTCCCCTTTGGGACCCCAGGTACACTAGACATCTTGGACAAAAAGGGGACCCACCCCACTTACTAATATGGGCACTCAAGGCCCAATTACATTAAGAAACCGAACATGTTTAGAGATTCAGATAAAGTAGTTTTTTTGGGACATACAGTACTTTGGTCACTATAGGCTAGGTGCAAACAAGATTTAGATGGTAGGGGACTAGGAATGCTGGAAACACCTTGGTAAATATGTCCCTTTAGTGATCGGGACTTTCATGGACACACTCAGACACAATATAGTAAGTTTAGTGGGGAAACACTAAGGAACTCAGAATACAAGTAACATGCACCAAAGGACCCCTTGAGCACCCAAAACACTAGATGGAAAATAACACAAACAGTAGTGGATACACCCAATAGCAGACACAAAAGACCTGGGGCCTCAAAAACCCGTTGGTGTAAAAAGGTAGACTGACAGACTTGAACAAATAGGGAGGACATAGTACCAGCTAGTGAAACTTGGACTAACAAGGAACTCAAACAGGCTAAGGTCTCAGATACACACCATACACACTGCTAAACTTACTGTAACTTAATCACCTTAAGCTACCCGTAGGAGAACAGGCAAGCCTAGACTCTGATACATTTTGTTGCATTTGATAGCTAGAGGAATCTGAAACCATGGACACATGCAAAATAATAGACACAGACCTCCTGGAGAACTCAAACAAACATGGTGACATACCAATGGATGGTGGCACAAAGATAATGCCACATTATTGAGGACTTAGATATTTGTGGGTTTTGCACAATACCCGTACTGAAATACATGAGGGCACTATCCCTGTGACTTATGGTTAGAATAAGTCCAACATCATCCTTCATGTCATTAAACACACCAATGGGGATGGTGTCAGGAAAGGACCCAGTTTAAAATGTGTGGTCCAATAATCTCTAAATTTGATAGCAATCTGCTGACCTGATTGACCCAGACAATGGCTAAACTGGCATATAAAATTGACCCATTATTTGGCATTTGGCAGACCAATGACCTTAGGTGAACTGGGACATGGGCACTAGAGATAAAGGATGCTATTCTAGTAGACTTCCCCATGAACAAGGGAATGGTTGGAATGATTTCTGAACAATTACCTGTACACCTGCATATTCATGCAATTAGCTGGTCATCCAATCATGTGTCAGCATAAATGCATACAATTATGCATATACAGGTATGGAGCTTCAGGAAAGTACATTTTAAAGACCAAAATGGGGACAAAATGTAATCTCAGTATTTTTGGTGGATGATTGTTGGTGCAGAGAGGTCAGTTTGAGTGTTTCGTAACGCGATCTCCTGGGGTTTTTTTTGCACAACAGTTTGTAGAGTTCACCTGGGAAAAATGGGAAAAGGGAAAACATCCAAGGAGTGGCAGTTCTGTGGACTGAAGCCTTGTTGGAGAGACAGGTCAGAGGAGAATGGCACAGTTGTTCAACCTGACAGAAAGGCTACAATAATTCAGATAATTATATTTCACAACTGTGCTAATAGAAAGGCATGTCAGAATGTACAAAATGTCAACCTTGAGGTGAATGGACTACAACATCAGAAGACTTTTGGGGTTTATTCCTCTCAGTCAATACAGAAAGATGGAGTGCAGTGGCCACGACTCACCAAACTGGGCAGCTGAGAACTGGAAACATGTAGCCTGGTCTGATGAATCTTTTAAATTCTCAAAAAGGCACAAGATGTAGCATCAGAATTTTATGTGAACAATATGAATCCTTTCACCCAACCTGCCTTGTGTAAACAGTCCAGACCTGGGGGTGTGTGTTGTAATGGGGAATGTTTTTGAAAACTTTGGACCCATCAAAAACAACGTCATCACAAATCCCACGGCCTATTTGAGTTTTTTTGGAAATGCACCTGTTCCGGGCCATTTTTTACCCATTTCTAGTTTCCAGCAGATATCACCATGTCACAAAGGCCGTTGTCCAGACTGGTTCTGAAATGACAATGAGGCGTGTTTTCACCCCGATCTGAAACCAACAGAAACCCCTTTGGGAATGGGGGGGAGATTTGGAATTAAGTCAGCTGACAAATCTGGGAAGAACGGGGTCAAATGGACCATAATCCCAATTTTGGGGCCCAACATCTGGGGAACCCATGCCAAAAAATGAGGCGATTAGATGAAAAAGCCCTCCCAGTATTAGTAGAGGGTCCTAATAATTTATTTAGTGAGATAGAACAGGGGAAGGGTAGGGGAGGTGAGGCTTTTTATCATGAAAAGTAAAAAAAATAATAAAAAGAAAAATGTCCATGGTCGGCTAAAAATTTGTTTTCTTTTGTTTCCCAAATATTTTTTGATCTTTTTTTATAGCAAAAATTTAATTTCTGTTCAAATAAAAAGGGAGAAATGAATGCGGGGGGGAGAGAAAAAAATTGGGCTCCTTTTTCTTCTCTGACGCAAAATATAAATTTTAAAGACATTTTTATACACCGAAAGTGTATAAGATATCAGGCCCGAGCCCCGGGATCCGTTTTTTTTATTTTTTTGTTTCAACTGACTCCCAAAAATGGAAGATTAAGATTTTTAAAACAAAGGGAAAAAAGGGGATTTTTTACAAGAAAGTGATGGAAAAGGGAAAGGGCTTACGCACCCCATTTAAAAAAAAGGTAAGGGCCCAAAATGGTCTTTATAAGAAAAGGGGATCAGATAAAAAAAAATAAATTTTTAAAAAACAAATTTTCCCTTTTAAATAATTTTTTTTTTCTTGTTACCCTTTCCTGAACAGTCTGTTTTAAAATTTTGATTAAAGAAGAATTAAAAGTTTTAAAAGAAACTAAATATTGCAATAAAGGTCAAAATTGAAACTGAAACCCCACTCAAACATGTATTTGTATTGAATGATATAAATTGGAAATTGAAACAGAAAATTTTAGAACACAGGGAGGGTGCAAAAACCCCTTTCCGTTTTTTTCCACCAGTATAAATGTAACGTTTTTTTACCCAAAAGTTCCTTACCTAGGTTTTTTTAAAGAATGTGATGACATATGAAACATAACAGAAAATTACGCTGCCAACTGAATAGTAAAAAGTTACTTTTGGGTTCATATATTTGTAACTTGATTTGAAGGACCGGGGCCTCACCACCATGAAAAACACCCCCCACTGTGGACTAAAACCCAAACAAATGGGGTGACTGGTCCCATCGGCTGAGCCCGAGGGGTCACCCCACAGGAGGACTTGATATACTAAAGGACTCAGACATGTTAAGGGCTGGGTGTACAATATCCTCACTTGTTTGGGGGGCAAGATGCACTGGGAGATCAGACAAACATGGGGAACTGGGGGCAAAAAGTTTGAATTCGATAATACAAAAGGATGTCAGATACATCATGCATTTTATACCCCAGGGATAGAGAGAAAAGACAACTAGGCTTCCAAAAATCTTATAGATTTTAAATCAGCTGTAGTCCCGGGTGCCAATGCAACACCTCTTGAGAGTTCAGGCACCCCGCCCAAAACTAGGCTCAGTATGCGCGATACAGGCGGCCCCCCGCCACTTTTCTTTCTACATCTATTATTTTTTTTGGTTTCTTCATGGAAAAATTTTTTACCACAGAGATGCAAGTCCCGGAGACATAAAAGCAAAGACAGATAATTTATCTGAGAATGTTAAAGGATTGGGTTTCAGAGGGGGCTGACTCCCTCTCCCTGCAGCCACATCCCGGCGTTTAGCACCGGATACGGGTTTCAAAGGGAGGGGACATTGAATAAAAAATGTAATTGAATCACAAGAAGCTGAGGGTTCAGGGGTCACTATCAGGTGACCTGGAATAAAACCACAGAAGAACTGAGGCGCTTTGACCTGTGAGGGAGGGGGTTATTGCAGCTGGAGCACTTTTTGAAATGCCAATCAGACTTTTGAAGATGGACGAGGTGCCTAAAAAATTTTAAGGGCTTTTAGAAAAACTTTTATCAATATTATTCTAAGTAAGTCTTTTTGGAATATATTTTTTATCCATAGCCTGCATCCTTGTATATGGGATACTGATTATGGTTTCTGACATTTGTAAAAGAAAGTTAAACCACCAGAAAGAGAAAAATGGATTTAATATTTGATACCAGGCTCACGATGTTTTACTGACCTGATATCAAAATGACTATGACATCCATATGACTGAGCCGCATCAAAATACTAACATGACAAGACCTTTCCATTCTTTATCAAACCTGCTTAATTCTTTTTCAGGACTGTGGGGTAATATGTCTTAGAGTCCATCTACATGGCACTAGAAAAATAAGAATGCTGACTGGATGACCAGTCTTTACCCTTTGTGTAGAGTAGCTTTTTATTAAAAAAATACTCACCTTCCTATCACATTTAAGCTCTTTTGGAGAAGGGGTTGTTTTTGGGACAAGGGAAATTAACTCTGGGCAGAATGTTAGGCCATTGCTGGGACGATCTGCACTCATTACCTAGGCCATGGAATTTTGTCAATTAATAATGATGAACACACATAAAACAGGGCAACAAACCAAATAATCTGAGCTAGAAATTGAACCAGAGTCCAAGATATAACACACTACTTTAACCACTGTGCCCCAGGCAAACAATTTCTTTTTTCAGGGTTAATTTCTATTGGCCCTTTCATAGCTGGTTCAGGTGAAGTGCACGGCTGATGTGCTACTCCAACTGCATTTGTCCATTTAGTGTCCAACGATAAGGATTCATTTTAAAATGTGTTTTGCATTAATAAATAAAAATAATAATAAAATAAAATAATAATAATAACAAAAAAAAAATATATAAAACATTTAATTTATAAAGTGCCTCCCATGCTCAAGACAGTTCAGAGTCTAAAGAATAAAAGTAATAAGATACAAACATATTCTGCATAGAACATAACAGATAAATACAGGATATACAGTACAAGATTAAAATGGAATAAAAACAATAAAACCAGAGTAAAATACTAAACTCGACTATAAAAGAAAAGCCTAAACAAATAGGATAACGGATATAAACACACACATAAATTACCCCTGAGATGTGGACAGAGTGGTAGAACTGAAAAAAGGGCAGAGTGTCCAGTTAAGTTGGGAAAGACTTTCTGAACAGATTAGTTTTATGTTGTTTTTAAACAAATGAATAGAGTCAGCTGATCCAATCACACTGAAATCATTTCTGGGTTACTGTCTCCTGGTCCCGCCTTTCTGGAGGTCATTCCAAAGTCTGGGCATAAGCTGAAGGCCTGTCACCCAGAGTGCAGGTTAGTGGGGCACAACAAGATTACCAGAATCAGAGGACCTTAGTGGGTTATCAGGAGCAGATGGAGAAGGTCACTGGTGTAGTCCAGTGCAATGTCATTTAAAGCTTGTAGGTTATTATGAATATTATATTCAATCCTGTAAGACACGGGGAGCCAGTAAAGGGTTAGGATGGATGTGATGTGCTCACTGTTGGGAGGTTCATGTTAGGACTCTTCGCAAAGTTCGGGAATCAGCTGGAGATGTGATATAAGATTAGAAGTGGCACCTGCCAGTAAGGAGTTAAAAATTATCGATGCGGGAGGGTTTAAAAGATGGACAATTTTCTCAGCATTAGAAAAGGAGAGGAATGAGAACACGGATATTTTAAAGGAGGTGAAGTATGAAAGACCCCAATGGGGTTTTTATGTAGGTGGAATAAGAATGGGAGGAATCAAAAATGACACCAAGATTCTTTCCTTTCCCGTCCATTGAACCAATTTCTTTTAAAAAAAATTTTGGGAATAATAGCCTCTAAATTTCTAAAGTGACAGGGCAACTGTTAATACTGAATTATTATTTTTTGTGATTTTGGTATTATCAAATTTCTGCCAGGATGAAACAGGCTTGAAAATGGATGGATGGATTATTTAGTAGTTAGGTTTGATTTGTGACTTCAGTCCCCTTCATTGTATTTTGTGGGTGGAATCCAAGAGATAGGACCACCATGTATCCCTGCTGCTGGGACCGCCTCCACCTTATCTTCAGATGACGGGGAAGGTCCCAGAGAGATCACTGGAAGTGTTATTCATTGTGTAAGTACATCTGGGCATTGCCTTTTGGAGTATTTTGGCTTAGTCTTTGAATTTCATTAATGGATATCTTTTTGGCCCTTTTTTATCGGGTGTTTTAAAGTAAACCCTTTTGCATTATTTTGCCTCTTTTCCTGTATGGCCTTATTTTTTTATTTAAACAAAGTGTTTATTTTATGAAGATTTTTGTTTACCTTGTCTCTAAACCAGAGATTTGATGGTTTATTCGCTTTTTTAAAAGGGCATTTTTTGTATTTTGAACAGTTAAGCATATTTTGATTTTTAAAAGTATGACTCCATTTTTGGGGCTGTGTAAGCCCAAGCCTGCATTTTGAGTTTTGGTCAGGCTGCCAGAGGTGAGACTTATCTCTAGGAATGGAATGGGCTTGGCCTAGTTTGTGGGACTTTTTTTTGGCTTTTCACCCTGTTCACCATGTTTAGGGGTCACAACAAATACAAAGTATCAGTCAGGAGATTTGACTGCAGTTTACAGCTGTCCTACATATTTGTTTTAGCATTGTCTTTGATTCTTTCATTTATTGTGCCATGTTTTTCGCAAAATATTACATGTTGATGAAAGTCATAAGGCATGATGTGAACTCATCATAGGTAACTTTTTGTGTGAAAGAAAGTGGGAGGCAGAGCTTGTTTGTTCTATTTTGTGAGAGTGCCAGGAGTCTCCATCATTTTTCTGGCAAAGTAAAACATATGAGAAAACGCAAATCTTTTCTTTTGATTTGTGGAAACATCCCAGAAGAGTTTATAGTGGTATTCCATTGTTTGAAATACACACAAGGGTTATCAAAACCAAAAGAAAACTTTGAGACCTTTGCTTTATAATTTTTATTTCTAAGTCTAAGCCAGATTGAGAAAGTTGTACACCTAAAGACTTTTAACTCTTTTTACAGAGATTTTTACCCACTGGCAGCATGGTGTCAAAGACAATGCTGCTTGCCTTTTGTGTGACTCAATCATCTGCTCTGTGTAAACTTTACACACTTGTTCGATATCTGTGAGTTCTAGTTATTAATTAATTAAATAATTGATGGCAAACATTGGTAGATACAGTCTGTATTTTCAAATTTTAAATTAATTTCATTTAATGTTTAACATCTTGATGGTGAGGTTAATGACACTATTTTGAGCTTTAAAGTGTTCGTCACTGGTCATGTAATCCTTGGCAGACAAGTCTAATTCTGTGACTATTTAAGATGGTGTTGCAGTACTCTAGCATCCAAGTTTTGATATAAAATGAAATGTTTTTTGAACACTCATTTTTTCTTTCTGGTGTTGGTTATGTGTTGTCATATTTATTTCCTGTGGGGTTTTGTTGTGCTTTGAATCTGATTCTTTAATTAGTTTTCAGTCTTGGAATTGTTTTAAGGGATGGACATATGTTTTGTCAACAAGCTCAAAAAGTAAGCTTAGTGAGCACCAGGAGGAGAAGTGAGACAGAAAAAGAGTACAAATAGGGAAGTTCAAAGATTGTCATGTCAAGATGTGAGAAAAATAATGAAAAGGTAAAGGTCAATACAACAAAATATCAAATGAGAAAAGTTTTAAGCAAAGGATGTAAAAGAGGGTTTTGAATCCACAACTAAGATAAGAATTAACTGTAGCTGACCTTTAAGCCTTCCGTCAATTATCTAAGGATCACAACACCTGGGACATGCCCTGAAATGCGAGGTGCTGACCTAATGGCAGGTGTCCAAAATGGAGGTCAGCTATAGAATACAGGCAGCCAAAACAAACTAAAAACATTAAACAACTTGTACAGGAAACAATAGAATGAAGTAATGTCAGAAATGAAATCATAGCTTCATCCATCCATCCATTATCCAATCCGCTATATCCTAACTACAGGGAAACAGGGGTCTGCTGGAGCCAATCCCTGCCAACACAGGCTGCAAGGCAGGAAACCAGCCCACCACAGGACACACACACACACCAATTTAGAATCACCAATGCACCCTAACCTGCTATGTCTTTGGACTGTGGAAGGAAACTGGAGTACCTAGAGGAAACCTACAGAATGGTGAGAACATGCAACTCAACAAGGAGGACCGGCAACCTGGGTTCAATTCAAGGCAGCAGCACCATCACACCACGTGCGCCCATCAGCTTCAAACCTCA
>NW_024376900.1:0-9578 GCF_016835505.1 Polypterus senegalus | reverse complement strand
TTCAGGTGCCTTTTTTGCCTACTGAAATGTCTTTGGGCAAGTCAAAAATGTTGTTGGTGTTATTTGTAACAAAAATCCATTGTTTAATGAAATTACTTTATCTTTGTAACTTTTTTTTTCAATGCTTTTCATGTATAAAACCAACAGGAACAATGTATTAAAAGAAAATACTTGCAGACATATTAGGAAGCAGACTATTATTTGCCAAGCAGAACTGTATTGAAATACACCAATATGTACTGCTTTGGAACAGCAAAGTGTAACTGTTAGTACTGCAATTTGAATCTTGGCCAGATCAACCTATAAATCTGGTACATTCTGTTCTGTCTTTGCAAGGGGCTTTTACAGGTGCTGCAGTTTCCTTGTACGTTCCAAAGACTTGCTTTATTAACTACATCTGAGACTTCCTCTTTTGTTTGTTTGATTCTGCAGGTATTTGAGTATTTTCTTCCTGAATAGGGCATGTATGATCATATTTCTAAAATGAAAGTTTTATTTTTAGGTATTTCTTGAAGCTTATTTCCATAACTGTGGGCAATTTTTCAAATTTAGCATGTAGCATAAGACTTAGTTCACATGTTACATGACAGAAACATTGCAGACTTAAATGGCATAGTGGAACAGAGGGTAAACCTTAGTGTGATCTGCCTGAGTGTGCCCTGTGATAAAGTTTGCCATCATGGGTTAGTTCCTGAACAGTTTAATGAGTGCTTTCTCATAATCCATTCTTTGCCCGAGTGTTTAAGCATTGGGCAATGGTAGTTTATATACTGCTCAAAAAAAGTAAAGGAACACTTTTTACTCTGAATATAGCATCAAGTCAATGAAACTTCTGGAATATTGATCTGGGCAGTTAAGTAGCAGAGGGGGTTGTTAATCAGTTTCAGCTGCTTTGGTGTTAATGAAATTAACAACAGGTGCACTAGAGGGGCAACAATGAGAAGACCCCCAAAACAGGAATTGTTTTCCCTCATGTTTTCTGACTGTTTTTTTTCACTAGTTTTGCATTTGGCTACGGTCAGTGTCACTACTGGTTGCATGAGGTGATACCTGGGTCCTACAGAGGTTGCATAGGTAGTCCGACATCTCCAGGATGGCACATCAATGCATGCCATTGCCAGAAAGTTTGCTGTGTCTCCCAGCTCAGTCTCAAGGGCATGGAGGAGATTCCAGGAGTCAGACAGTTGCTCTAGGAGAGCTGGACAGGGCCATATAAGGTCTTTAACCCATCAGCAGAGGCAGACTTCATGAGGGTGGCCTGAGGGACCAACACCCTCTAGTAGGCCCTGTGCTCACTGCCTAGCACCATGGAACTAGATTGGCATTTGCCATAGAATACCAGAATTGGCAGGTCCACCACTGGTGCCCTGTTCTTTTCACAGATAAGAGCAGGTTCACCCTGAGCATATGTGAAAGGGTCTGGAGAAGGTGTGGAGGATGTTATGCTGCCTGTAACATCGTTCAGCATGACTGGTTTGGTGGTGGGTCAGTGAACGTCTGGGGAGGCATATCCATGGAGGGACACACACACCTCTACAGGATAGACAACGGCACCTTAACTGCCATTAGGTAGAAGGATGAAATCCTTGGACCCATTGTCAGACCCTGTGCTGGTGGAGTGGGTCCTGGGTTCCTTGTGGTGCACGACAGTGCCTGGCCTCATGTGGCGAAAGTATGCAGGCAGTTCCTGGAGGATGAAGAAACTGATACCATTGACTGGCCCCCACGCTTGCCTGACTTAAATCCAATAGAACACCTCTGGGACATTATGTTTCGGTCCATCCGACACTGCCAGGTTGCCCCTCAGACTGTCCAGGAGCTCAGTGGTCCCAGGACGCCATCTGTTGTCTCATTCGGAGCATGTCCTGATGTTGTTAGGCATGCATACAAGCACGTGGGGGCCATACAAACTACTGAGTACGATTTTGAGTTGCTGCAATTAAATTTTGTCAAAATGGACTAGCCTGCTGCATCATTTTTTTATTTTGATTTTCAGGGTGTCTTTGAATTAAGCCCTCTGTAGGTTGATAATTTTCATTTCCATCAAATGATGTGGCATCTTTTCGTTCCTAACACATTACCCAGTTCATATCAGCATAGATATCCAGCATGATTATTTTTCCCCATTGAGATCTGATGTGTTTTCAGAGTGTTCCTTTAATTTTTGAGCAGTTTATTATAGATTGAGATGCCAATACCTTTGTCATTAAAGCAAACATAAAATGCTGAAATTAGCTCTTATTAACTCTGCACTAAAATGACTGATGGAAATGTAAGGTTTGTTGATTTCTACCATTAATGTTGATTGCAAAACTTTTAAAAATGTATAGTTTTTTTTTCTTTTCCTAATGTGGTTATCGTAGTCCTACTTGACACTGTTTGTATCTATGTAAATGTTGTTTTGTTGGGATGACTCTGCATTATTGAACATCTGTGGGGACAATCTGCAATTCCTTTTATTAAAAAATAGACTTAATAATCTTATTTTTTTATGCAGTGCTTTGAAATCTTTATTTTTTTATTGCATCTAACCTTTTGTTTGGTTTTGCAGTCCAGCATGAAAATGTGTTAATTTCACAGGGCATGCTTTAAATAAAAATGTATCTAATATACTGTGTATATATATATATATATATATATATATATGTATGTGTGTGTGCACAGTGGGTACGGAAAGTATTCAGACCCCCTTCAATTTTTCACTTTTTGTTATATTGCAGCCATTTGCTAAAATCATTTAAATTTTTTTCCTCATTAATGCACACATAGCACCCCATATTGACAGACAAAAAAAATAATATTTGAAATTGTTGCAGATTTATTAAAAAAGAAAAACTGAAATATCACATGGTCCTAAGTATTCAGACCCTTTCCTGTGACACTCATATATTTAACTTGGGTGCTTTCCATTTCTTCTGATCATCCTTGAGATCACCTTCATTTGAGTCCAGCTGTGTTTGATTATACTGATTGGACTTGATTAGGAAAGCCACACACCTGTCTATATAAGACCTTGCAGCTCACAATGCATGTCAGAGCAAATGAGAATCATGAGGTCAAAGGAACTGCCTGAAGAGCTCAGAGACAGAATTGTGGCAAGGCACAGATCTGGCCAAGGTTACAAAAAAAAAAATCTGCTGCACTTAAGGTTCCCAAGAGCATAGTGGCCTCCATAATCCTTAAATGGAAGACGTTTGGGATGACCAGAACCCTTCCTAGAGCTGGCTGTCCGGCCAAGCTGAGCTACTGGGGGAGAAGAGCCTTGGTGAGAGAGGTAAAGAAGAACCCAACGATCACTTTGGCTGAGCTCCAGAGATGCAGTCAGGAGATGGGAGAAAGTTGTAGAAAGTCAACCATCACTGCAGCTCTCCACCAGTCAGAGCTTTATGGCAGAGTGGCCTGTCGGAAGCCTCTCTTCAGTGCAAGACACATGACATCCCGCATGGAATTTGCTAAAAGACACCTGAAGGACTCTGAGATGGTGAGAAATGAGATTCTCTGGTCTGATGAGACCAAGATAGAACTTTTTGGCCTTAATTCTAAGCGGTATGTGTGGAGACAGTCGGGCACTGCTCATCACTTGTCCAACACAGTGAAGCATGGCGGTGGCAGCATCATGCTGTGGGGGTGTTTTTCAGCTGCAGGGACAGGACGACTGGTTGCAATCGAGGGAAAGATGAATGCGGTCAAGTATAGGGATATCCTGGACAAAAATCTTCTCCAGAGTGCTAAGGACCTCAGATTGGGCCGAAGGTTTACCTTCCAACAAGACAATGACCCTAAGCACACAGCTAAAATAACGATGTAGTGGCTTCACAACAACTCTGTGACTGTTCTTGAATGGCCCAGCTAGAGCCCTGACTTAAACCCAATTGAGCATCTCTGGAGAGACCTAAAAATGGCTGTCCACCAATGTTTACCATCCAACCTGACAGAACTGGAGAGGATCTGCAAGGAGGAATGGCAGAGGATCCCCAAATCCAGGTGTGAAAAACTTGTTGCATCTTTCCCAAGAAGACTCGTGGCTGTATTAGCTCAAAAGGGTGCTTCTACTAAATACTGAGCAAAGGGTCTGAATACTTAGGACCATGTGATATTTCAGTTTTTCTTTTTTAATAAATCTGCAACAATTTCAAAAATTCTTTTTTGTCTGTCAATATGGGGTGCTGTGTGTACATTAATGAGGGAAAAAATTAATTTAAATGATTTTAGCAAATGGCTGCAATATAACAAAGAATGAAAAATTGAAGGGGGTCTGAATACTTTCTGTACCCACTGTATATAAAAAAGGTTATGTATTAAGTTAACATTACTGAACAAAGAAGTAATGCATTATAGCTTAATTGTTGAGTGATTATCATGGTTATATAATATGAATGGTTTTGTGTAAAACGTGTCCTGCACAGCAATACTAGATTTACGAGTCATTCAACCCAGAATTCTTTTTTTCCACACTCGCTTGCTTTAAATGGACTCATAGCAAGTCGGTTGTAGGTATAAGGCAGAAGTAAATTATGAGACTTAGTAATTTATTAAGCCTACGTCTAAAGTTGTTCTTTAGGTGAAGAGATAATATAGTTTTTGAGAATGACATTGAATTAACTTTTTTGATTATTGTTCATATTATATTATGTTCATATTGGACATTTTAACTCATTTAAGTTGAATGTTTATAGTGGATGTCAAAAATCTATATTCTTTTTGAATCTTCAGATTTTATAGATTTAATAGATTGAAATTAACTTCGGTTATGTTGGCTTTCCCTTTTTTGTTTTAGAAGAAATTTCTCGCAGATTGAAACACCTACTGTTTGCAGTTTTATCCCGCTGCTTTTGAAGAAAGTTAATTTGTGTATTTTTTGTGCACAGTCTAGTTTAGGAGAATCCACAAATGGTCTGACTGGACCATTCTGGAATTTTTTTCTGGATGAGTTAGCCATGCTAACTGTGTTACTTGGCTTCATCCTTGAAATTTTCGATGTCCTCAGTTACTGGATATATAAGAAATACTATGTAATGAAGTGTTGTTCTTTTTTTTAAACCAAAGGGTGAATATTTGTTTACTTGAGTTGCTTACTGTTGAGCATGCTATGTACTTTACAGTCCTAGGTGGTGTTGGAATGAAATATATTTCAGCAGAACTCTAACATCACTAAATACTGCAACTGGTAATGTCCTTTAATACAAACGTGATGAAAAGTAAATGTATTTTATTTTATTTAAGATAAAAACTGTTAATCTCAATTCACAATTTGCATCAAAGCCTAAAAGTAGTACTGTACTGCCTCAGTATTTTTTTTAATATGTAAATGAGTTACTAATTTTACTCACTGAAAAGCATTATCCTTTTGATAAAATGTTTAATCCTAAGGAGAAATTTAATGCATACAGCAGCAGTATCAGTAAATATATATTGTGCTGAAATAGCACAAAATTACTAAATTAATTCATACTGCAATTTCTTTCATGTCCTGTTCTGGGATGGTTATTGGTCTAGGTGGCTCTCTGGCATGCTGGAAGTCCACCTTCCAGCCCTTTTGTCTTGTCTAGTTCTACCTGTACTACAAGACTCCTCCACATCCTTCCTGAACTCCAGTTTGTATCCATTATTAATGTATCCTATGATGAAGTCATTTGAAAATTTCTGTAGGTGGCAAGTGATGGAAATCTGTGTAGAGGGTAAATTAAATAGGACAACAGAACACCACAAGTCATGTTACACAATCTCTGAGCTTCAAAAAGTGCTGTCCCGTGGTCAGGTGGTTGGTCCATGATCCAGGAGATTATGGGTCATCAAGATGCAAAGCTTCATTTTACATTCTGAAAAAGCCAATTAAAAAAAAAAAATCTTGCTTCATTTTCTTCAGCTGTGGCTTACTCCATCGTAAAGTACTTTAATGCTGATTGTTTGGCATTGCAAACACAATGACGATAAGCAGGTAGAAAACTTTTTTGGCTTTTTCAAAAACATAAGGTTAAACTGATCACATTTTTTTTTCTTCTCAGATTTATTGATGCATGTGACACACTTCTGGTCTGCCAAATTGATCAACAATTCTGCACGACTTCCCACCCCCCATTTATAACTTGGCTTGTTTTACTAAGGTGATCTCGCTCTACCTGCTCTTTTAAACTTGCTCAGTTCACGAAGTGGGAACCTTCCCACTCTTAAACTGTTGTCTGTTGGTTGTCGAGGAGACTACAGATGCACCTAGTAAGCACTTAAACACATCTTCTTCAAGCCTCTCCAAACCTTGCTCTTTTCACTTTGCTTCTGTAGACTGCCATCATTTACCTAAACCAGCACATCCCATTTCTCAGAGTCCTCCGTGTTGGTGGTGTAGCAAAATGGGGGATACAATTTGTCAGAATATCCCACTCCCTAGAGCATTATTAATAACAAATTTATTTACAAAGACTGGATAGTTGTGTTTTTTTTTTTTTTCCTTCAACGTCTCGAAATTTCAATCTGTCTAGGCATTTTTGAGATTTTGGGGAATTTCTTAGACTTTTGAGCAGATACAGTGCAGTCTAAAGAGGAGAGGCTTGAGTACATTTAACTGTGAGGACTGTCAAGGAGCAGTGGAACAAACTTAAAAACGCTTTATTTATAATGTAGGATAGGTACATCTCAATATGTAATTAAAAAAAAAAAAAAATTAAACGCAGCAGTTGGTTAAAGAGATGAAAAAGCTGTAAAGGGAAAAAAACAGTTTAAGACTAATACTGTAACTCCAGTGTATCATTGAGTATGTGAAGACATGAGGGCAACCATTAAGGAGGATATTAAGGAGTCTTAAAGGTAATTGGAGAGGAATATAAGCAGATAAGATGACCCAAAGAGATTCTTTCAGTATTATAATAGCAAACAAACAGTCAAGGTGGAAGAGAATTACATCAGCGACAGTTAAGGGATTTTTTTTGAAAGCTCTAAACTTGTATTTTTCTGTGGTTTTCACAAGTGAGCAAATGGATAACCTCCTAGTAGTAAAAGAAACTACTGAGATAGTGAGTGATTTGGAAATTGAAGAGGTAGAACTGCTGCTTAGATTAAATAGGTTGAAATCAAACATATCTCCAGGACCAAATATTTATTCTTGTTCTTAAGGTGGTTAGCGAGTACATATATGAACGCTTGAGACATTTTTTTAGGAAGTTCCTATGCAACTGGGGAAATTCTGAAGGACTAGTAAATGGCAAATATCCTGTTCTATAAAAGGGGTGACTGAGCAGAATCAATAAACTATATGCTAGTAAGCTTAATGTGCTGTGCAGGTAATTTAATCAAATACATGGCAAAAACAGGAATTTTTACTTGGTACTCAGCATGGGTTCAGAAGAGGGAGGTCATGTTTTACTAATATGCAAGAGGATCTAGAAGGCAGCTACAAAAGAATATGATCAGTATGGAGCATATGGTGGTATTTATCTTTCAGAAAGCATTTGTTAATGTGCCACATGAGAAGTTGGCCATTAAACTAAAAGAAGTGGGATTTCTGGGTGATATTTGTTGATGGGTGCAAAATTAGCTCAGACCCAGGAAGATTTGGCTGATGTTAAGAGTAGTGTTCCACAGGGATCAGAGCCACTGCTATTTTTAATGTATATAGTACATAAATGATTTGGATAGGAATATAAATAACTAGCTTTCCCCCGGGTCTCCACCTGTATAGTAGTAAAACAGGACAAACTTTTTTTTTTTTTTTAAATCAATAAACAAACTGGTATCGCTAGCTAAGCAAAGGCAAGGTATGCTCCAAAACATGGCGAGAGATAGACCGATTCGAATGGAGGCTGGTGTGTGAGTGAGGAGGGTGCTGCCCTGCTCCCCACTCCTGACATCCTGCTTCAACCCCCCGCTTGCAGGAGGAATTTACTTACTGAAATCCAAGACCGAGGCTGTAGGCCAACTTTGATACTTAGCCTGATGAGAGAAGTCACAGAATCATCCAGAATGAAAGAAAGTTTGCAGATGATACAGAGCTAGGTGGATTGGCAGTTAATCTAGAATCCAATGAATCATTATACAGAGGGACTTGGGTAGGTTTGTGGCAGGTGAAATTTAATATCTGTAAATGTAAAGTATTACATGTTGGACATAAAAATGTTAGGGTTGAATATGTAATTAGAGGTGTGAAAAATGAATGTACACCTTGAGAAAGATTTTTAGGAGTCATAGTAGACACATTACTGTCAACTTTCTGTCATGATTGAAGTATTTAAAGTTATGAATGGAGTTAGTACAGGGGATTGAGACTGTTATTTTCAAAATAGTTCATCAAGAAGATGGGAGTATAGTTGGAAACCTGTTGGGAGTAAATTTCACATAAAAATTAGGAAGGGTGTGTTTTTTAAATATAAAATGCACACAGAACCATAGGCTCATGGAATAAGCTACCAGGTAGCGTGGTAGACAGTAGGACTTTAGGGACTTTCAAAACTCGACTTGATGTTCTTTAGGAAGAATTAAGTGGATTGGACTGGTGAGCTTTGTTGGGCTGAATGGTTTTGTTCTTGTTTATTGTTCTAAACCAAAGTTTATTTTAAAAATAACAGTTTAAAATTGTAAGTTGCTTATATTTTTTACTGATGTCTCCCTTGCATCATACTACTGTACATTAAGAATTGTGGTCGAAATTTAACATCTTATTAAAGAAAGAAACATCCTTTAACAGAGAGGAGAATTCATTAATCAGGCAGGAGAAAAGCTGTTCATTCTATCTTTTAATTACTCCTCTGCAAAAATGCCTTGGGGGGAGCATTCTTCAAAAGCAGTGTGTTACAGAATGGTCAGAGAAACACAAAATGCAGGTTCATTTTATAAACTGTTGAATTTACATATGGGTGGCATGGTGGCGCAGTGGTAGTGCTGCTGCCTTGCAGTAAGGAGACCTGGGTTCACTTCCCGGGTCCTCCCTGCGTGGAGTTTGCATGTTCTCCCCATGTCTGCGTGGGTTTCCTCCGTGTGCTCCTGTTTCCTCCCACAGTCCAGAGACATGTAGGTTAGGTGCATTGGTGATCCTAAATTGTCCCTAGTGTGTGGGTGTGTGTGCCCTGCGGTGGGCTGGCCCCCTACCCGGGGATTTGTTCCTGCCTTGAGCCCTGTGTTGGCTGGGATTGGCTCCAACAGACTTCCCCCCCCAACCAACCACCCCGTGTTAGGATATAACGGGTTGGATAATGACTGACTGACTGAATTTACATACAGTGTCAATCAATGTATACATTTTACTCAGGTTAGTAAATTGATTTACACCCAAATGACATGAATAAAATAAAAGTCTATTATATTCTGGTTTTCCTTATCCCTTTTGAGATCATCCACTATCCTTGAAATGTCTGTGAATATAACAACTGTCCATTCTAGTTCATAAGACATCTGATTTCTTAGTCATCTCTTCATCCTTCAATACATTTTGTATATTATATCAACCGTTCTTCTGGTACATTCTTTATTTACTTGACCTTCTCAGTATTTTTCCTAAATCAATTCTTATATTTCAGTGTACATTCTCATTTTTCTGACATTTCTTAACACATTATGCCATTTCTTAAAGATGAATGCTATGTTACCCTAAA
>NW_024376899.1:0-7345 GCF_016835505.1 Polypterus senegalus | reverse complement strand
CTGTTTAAACAACCCCTCTGCTATTTAACTGACCAGATTAATACCCCATAAGTTTCATTGATTTTATGCTATACTTGATTAAAAGTGTTCTTTAAATTTTTTTTGAGAGATATATATATATATATATATATATATATATATAATATATATATATATATATATATATAAAATTAATCAATATACATATATTGTGGGGAAAGCGGACCCCATCCCCGGCCGAATCCCTTCCGAACCCCCGGGGAGCCATTATGGATTTTGAATCCCTTTCCCCTTTGGGGAGTCCCCCTGGCAGTGGATTCTCCTCAATCTCCCTGGCTCCATGGGAATAGAGTCCCCCAAAGCACCCCGGTTGGGAGATGGGGGGGGCCGCTAGGGTGCTGCAGAATCCAGCCACCCCCGGGACAGTTTTCGTCCCACCGAGGTGCAATTAAGACCAGCTGGTCGGGCCCCGGGGATCCTTTCCGGGGGGGGGTATTAGGGCCTGCCTCCCAGCGGTTGCCTGGGGGGGTGGGGGAGCAGGAAAGTTTTGGGTTTTTGGTGGTAACTGTGTGTTTTGTGTTTGGGACGTTTTTTGGGGTTGTATCCGGGGAAGGCGGTCCAAATTTTAAAAAAAATAAAAACCTTTGAGGTGAACACGCCCCCCGCGGGGGTTTCCCGGTCGGGCGCCATATACCCCATTACAATATAAAATATATATATATATATATATAAAATAAATATATATATATATTTCCGCCCACAGTAGGAGGCAGTTGATTCGACAGCACCGGGGAAACCACTCCGCCAGGGAATGGTGGGGTTTAACTTTCCCCTCTGCTTCCCATAGGAAAAAACGTCCTGCCCCATAGGCATGGATGACGCGGGATATTTCCCCGCCCTTCCTCCCCCATCTTGCCCTGCGCATCCTTCCCATCCTCCTTGGGGCCCTTTCCCCCAATTCCTCCATTTCCCGGGCCCCTCCCAAAAAATGGCCGCCCCGGGAGTGGGTCGTTTAAAACTCTTTATTTTTTGATTTTGACCTGTTTTTTTTTTCTGACAAAAATTCCAAAACCCCAACCCCTTGCTACTGTCTCTCGGTTTTTTTACAAGTGGGACCCGGGATTCAGAGATCCCGAATAGGGAGGGACAGGACCTAAACACCGTTCGGGAATGAACGCCCAGCCCAGGCCCCGCGGGTAACCCCCCAACCGGGACGGGGGCCCAAAGGGCCCGGTTAGGGAAAACGGCAAACCAGCCCCGAGCGCCCCCGGTCCGGGGGTTGGGAGGATGCATGCCACTCGGGGCATGTTTGAGAGGGGGGCCCCCCGCGGTGGAGCGGCCCCGGGGGGCCCATTTTGGGCCCATACCGGGACGCCGGCCTATTTTTTTTCCCCCCTGAGGAGGGGGGCCCAAACCCCTCTCAACCCCGGAATTTTGGGCCCCGCTAGGGGTTTACCGGGGCCAGCGGGGGCCAAATGGGAACTGGTTTTTGCCCCCGGGGGCCCTTTCCGCCCAGGCGTGAGTTCTGGGGCAAGATGCCGCTTAGGGCCAGAGAGGACGGGCGGAAAGTCGGGCGGGGGCCCTTTGGAAGGCCTGGTAAAAGAATCCCAGCCCCGCCCAGCAGGCCCGGGGACGCTTATCAAAAATGCGGGCCCCCGACGCCCTGGAGCGCCATTGGCGGTCCCCCGGGGATTGGGGGGCAAAAGCCCCCCGGGAAACCGGGGGGCGGGCGGCCCCCCCAAAACCCCCTCGGGCGCGGCGCCAGCCAGAGCCAAAGAGGGGGGGGTCCGCCGCTGTTTCGGGGCGAGCCCCCCACCCGCCAAACTGCCCCCATCACCGCCCGGAGCCTATGGACGCAGCTGGAACGCGGAGGGTATTGTCCCCCGCCGACCCCTTGGCGGCCCAAACGGGGGTGGAAATGGACGCCGTGGTGGCTTTATTTGATTCGGAAAAATTTACCATTGTTGCTCGCCCGTTTCCTCCCGCAAAGTGGTTAAAGCAACTTTTTTTTTTACCGTGTACATGGGGTTTACACGCTCCCTTCCAATCTTACCGGGAAGGGGGAACCAACCCAAATGGCGGTCGCTGTGTTACCTGACCCCCCCCCCGTGATTTGGGAAAGACTGGTCAAAAAATCAGCGGTAACCCGTCCCCCCCCCGGGCCTGGGATCTTGTCGGGGGGAAAGGAACCCCCCCGCGCCTCCACCGCGACGGGGGCACCCCTTGGGCCCGGGGGCCCTTTTCCGGGACGGACCCCTGCCCCGGAAGACCCCGGGGGAAAAGGGACTACCCGGGAATTTCCCCCGGCCCGGGCCCCCCCCCGGGCCCGGGACCATCATGGTCCCCGGCCCCTTTAAGAGGGAGTGGAATGACTCCCGGGCGTTTTGCGAACGCATTGTTCTGCCAAACACTCACAGCGGGGATCCCCCCGGGGAACCCTTTTGTCCTGGAAAAGATCTGTTGTCCCCCGGGTGGCTCCCCAGGGGGCGAGGGGAATTTGGGCAATTCCGCCTTCGGGGGGAAATGGGGGCGAGCCACCCCCCTAGGCCAGGGGGGCCCAAAACACTGGAGAAATTAAACCCGCTTTTTGGCCTGATCAATGGGGGGGCCCGGTTCTGTAATCCGCCCGGGTGCCAGACCGCCAGATTCCGGGAGGGCCCGGGCCCTCTAGTCCCCCCCCGGACATCCCTTTAAAAGGATAGGGTCGTTTGGTGGGACCCTGACCCCCTCAACCCGTGGCCCAAAAGTATATCCTGGTCAGGGGATTTCCACCCGTCCCAGGGGCGTTCCCCCCCCCCCCAAAACTAAAAGACCGGGGGAACTGGAACGCCAGCGGGATCCCCAAGGAGGTCCTCCGACCAGGGCCCCCTTCCCGGGAACGTCAAGGAGGGGGCCCAAATTTACTGCAGGCACCTGAAACCCCCCCCGTCATCACCCCAAACTGCGGGTTGGGGCGAAACCAGCGCAAGCAGATGCCCCGCCAAAGTAGCGCGGGGGCGGAACTGGGACCAGCTCCCCCCGCCGGCTTTTGCCACCGGGGTCCCCCAGGCCCACGGGCTTCTCCCCCTTTTAATTACTATACGGGCACAACCCCGGGGATCTCGACATCCTAAAAGAGGGTGGGGGGCCGGGCTCTTCCCCCCCAATATTTTGAGCGGGCGAACCGGGGGCCCCAATCCCACAAAGATCAGCCCCTCCCCAAAAAAGCACGCGGACTGGCGCACAGCGAGGCCCGGTGCAACCAACTCCCCCTCAGGGGGTTCCCGGGGGCGAAAGGCAGGTGCTCGTCCCCCCCTCCCCCCGTGCTGGCCACTGGCAAGGGCCTTTCGAGGTTAAGAGAAAATACTGCCCATATTTGGGCCCCAACCCACCGAGGGGGGATCTACCATATCAACCTGTTAAAGCCCTGGAGATAAAAGGGCCCAGCCCCCTAGGTCACTCCCCTTTCACAAGCACAACTGCCCTAACCCCGGCGAGCTGACCCCAAACAGCGGGAGGATTTGCCCAAAAACCCGGGATCCCCGGTGGTGGCGAGTTTCCCCGGGGGGACCGCGGATTACCAAAATTTCCCGGGCCCGGGTAATCGTCCGGGAGGCCCCCCCACCCCGGGGGCAAAAAGGGGAGAGGTCGAACTGGAGGTGAAACGGTGTTGGGCATGGACATAATTTAAGGAGCCAAGTCCCCGGTCCCGCCCTATTTTCCCCGCCCCCAAGCCAGCGGCTCCTGGAGGTTCTGTAATCTTTGCGCCCGAATCAGATTCCAAAGGGTGCCCACCCCCTGCCCCCCTTTCACCCCCCGGCGGGGGGTACGGCTGAATCGACTACCCTTAATAAAAAAGGGGTTTGGAAATTCCTTTAACGGCATCCGCAAAGGAGAAAAAGGCCTTTAGCACCCCCAGCGGGGACTGGGAGTGGTCCTCCCATTTGCCGCAGGGGTGCGACCTTCCCAACCCCGGGGATAAGTGCTGGCCTCCCCAGTCCAAAGCCGGGTTTCCTGGGTGCGTTTTCATCTATTCCGCACCTGGGAGGAGACATGCAGGTGAGCTGTCCTCCAACACTGGCTAAAGCCGGGGCCCCCGGGATAAACCCCCCGGGAAAGGTTTTTTTTGGGTTAAAGGAGGCCAAAATTTTGGCTACCTCGTGGGACAAGGACGGTGCGCCCAAGCTCCCAAAATGAAAGACATCTTAGAATGGCCCCCTCCGAGTACCAAAAACAGGTGCAGGTTTTTGGGGCTTGGGGTTTCCCACCGGTTTTTTCCCCCCTTTCCAAAAAGCAGCACCCTTGCTGACTGACAAAAAGGGCGCCCCTAACGTGGGGTGGACCCAAAGCAGAACAGTCCATGACCTAAAGAAGGCCCCAAGCTTACCTTTTTTCGCCCTTTTTTGGGTCCCGTTTTTTTCTTTCAGACCCCGCCGGGGCACAGGCCTGGGGCCCTGTTTAGCCCAAAAACGCCCATGGGGCACCCTGTGATGTACCTTAGCGGGAAACGATGGCCGGGGGAGCAGCGGGGAGTGGGAGGGGGGCCTTTGGGCCCTTAAAGGGGGAGGACCCACCCCCACTACCCGCTTCGGAGTTCCCTGGGACTGATCCGCCACCCCGTGGATGTCCCGCACAAAGAGTCGAATGGGTCACCAGGTGGTTCCTGGGCTTACAGCCGATAAGTTCACTGTCCCATCGGGGGGGACCCCAGGCCAAGCCGTTCCCTCTCGATTCCCGACCTTCGGTCCCCCCACCTGCGGTCCTGGGGAAAGGGGGGGTCGTGGGCCCCCTGGTAGGAGGCGCGGGGTTGTTTGACACACCTGGGGAAAACCCCCCCGCCAGGGGAAAGGTGGGGTTCTTTTCCTCTGCTTCCTCAAAGGGAAAAAAACCGTCCTGCACCAAAGGTGGAACCGAGGCATATTTCCCCCTTCCTCCGCCATCTTGCCCTGCGCATCCTTCCCATCCTTTGGGTCCTTCCCAATTCTCCACTCCCTCCTAAAAAATGGCCGGGGAGTCTTAGAAATTTTAACTCTTTAGTTTATGATTTTGACCTGTTTATTTTTTCTGAAAATACGGGGGAAAACCCCCAAACCCTTCACTTTTTCCCCGGTCTTTTACAATATATATATATATATATATATACACACATACATTCATACACATGCATATGCATATGCATATATATATATATATATATATACAAAACATCTATACTAAAAGGCAAAGCCCTCACCACTCACTGACTCACTCACTGACTCATCACAAACTAACTTCACGGGGGGTGGAAGGGTGAAATTTGGGAGGTTCATTCCTTACAGCTTCCCTTCCAAAAAATTGGGGAGGTTTTTTTAAACGAAAATTTACGAATGGTCATAATGGGAAAAGGTTTTTCCATTTTCTGAATGGGGATGAGTTCAACGGGGGGAGTTTGGACATCATCACGCCCCCCGAATCCGCGACATAGAAAAACCCGGAAGACCTCAAAAAGGGGAAGAAACATGATTATATAATTGGGGAAGGCAGCAAAAAAAAAAGAAGCGGGGGACATATACAACCATATTCATGAGTTCTGCTTTCCCCAAAAAAAAAAAATGTAAATCACTTTAAAATTTAAATTCATAGACAGGTGCATGGGGTTTTTAATTTTGTGCCTGCCCATAAGGCTTCCGGAATCCAAGCAAACTCCTACTAAATAGTCACGGGTTAAGGATTGCGGGAGGAAGATAATGGGCAGGGTGGTGTTTGGTACAACCAAAACGCGGGGAGAAAGTTTTGGCCAGGACTAAGGTAACATTAAATACAGCCATGGACTCCCGAGATGGCACCACACAGCTGGAAACCGATGCTGTAAAACGAAGGCCAAATGAATACGGTCAGAAAAAAAGAACATTTGAAAAAGGCTGAAAAAACCCCAATTACACAAATTGAAAGGCAGCAAAAATATGGCTTTGATACATACAAGCATATTCATAAATCCAAAAAAAAGCACACGGGGAAAAAAGTCAATGCCCCGTTTAAAGGAAGACATTTAAAAAATCCCCGCATGCATTGTCGGTCTCAGATAAAGAAGAAGACGAGCTGTTTATTGATGCAGTAAAAAAACGATTAATGAAACCTGTCATCTTTAAAACGATTGACAAACAGGGAATGTAACTTGCACAACCATCCAAAAAACGAACCTGATTGAAAGAAAAAATGATAATCAAACCCTTGATAACAACACTCGGTAACACTCACAAAACAAATACGTATATTGACAGTCATGTTACGTTATTTTAAAAATGTTCCTTTTCCCCATAGTTTTTTTTAACACACTACCCCGAAAACCGTGGATATATATATGTATATATATAAACCCGATTACATACTAAAAATGGATACTTTATTGCCATCAATAATTGTTTTGGAAACCTACCAGGTATTATTAGATAAACGAAAAAAAGTGGCGAGGGGAAGGATGACTTATTGAGATGCGGGTTTTGTGGCGCCAACTTATTAAATTGGACCATTTGAAAAATATATCTTTTCAAGTTCTATTTAACCATATTTTTCAAATAGGGCCGCCCGCCACATCCCCCCGGGTAATTATATCCCCCGGTAGATCATTTTAACACGGTTTTTTTTATTAATGGCCGGGAAGAAAGCGGTAAACACAATCCAGATCCCAAGCAGCCTTTAGCTGCCTTTCCGAAAACCACTTAATCAAGTTCACCTTATGATGCTGCGGCGGTTCAGGCGACGAGTGCAGGCGCGGTGACTTTAAGAAAAAAGTCCCCCATGCGCTCGAACCTTTTTGATGTTTGAGCACATATCTGTGTGAGAAGCCTTCTCGTGATAAAGACTAACAAAAAAGCCCCAGGAGTCCCACTGATGAGCACCTGAATCCATCCGAGAATTCCCCAAAACAGAACCTCACACCCAAAAAAAACAACTTGTGGGCAAAAAAAAATGCCAGGCCCCAGCTCTAAAATGACATATGAGCAAAGACAACTTAATGATTTGATTTGTTATTGCAGAAAATAACATTTTAAAAACAGCGATTGCACTGATTGTAGCTGTGTGTGTATATATGTAGATATTAGTATATGTATATATATGTTTTATATTGTGAAAAATTATGTGTGTGTATATATGTTGTATATATGTAGATATATATATGTTGTATATATGTTATAAGATAGATTTTTATATATTTATGTTTATATTTTTGTGTGTAAAATATATATATATATATATATATATATATATATATATATATATATATATATATATATATATATATATATATATATATATATATATATATATGACAACAACACTCATCACCACAACATGACAAAACAATTAAATTGACAATCAGGTTAGTATTTTCAAAAATTTTTTCCTT
>NW_024376898.1:0-6675 GCF_016835505.1 Polypterus senegalus | reverse complement strand
TCATCATCTATCTATCTATCTATCTACTATCTATCATATAGTGCCTTCATATCTATCTATCTATCTATCTATCTATCTATCATCTATCTATCTATCTATCTATCATATAGTGCCTTCATATCTATCTATCTATCTATCTATCTATCTATCTATCTATCTATCTATCTATCTATCTATCTATTATTTAGTGCCTTTTATATCTATCTATCTATCTATCTATCTATCTATCTATCTATCTATCTATCTATCTATCTATCTATCTATCTATCTATCTATCTATCTATCATATAGTGCCTTTTATATCTATCTATCTATCTTTTCTATCTATCTATCTATCTATCTATCTATCTATCTCCTTACTGTTCTTGCTGTCGCTGTGCATGCTGGGTGGTTGTCTCGAGTGTGAGCGAGTGGAACTGGTGGTGGACGCTGAGGTGAGTGTGGTGATTTTTTTTTCTTCTAATTTTCTAGTTTCTATTTCTATCTTTTCTTTGGTGTAAACAGCTACACTTGTTTTTATACTGAGTGGTTTAGGCCACGCAGCCGCAATGGCTGAAAAATCTTGAACGTCTGAGAGCCATGGGATTAAACTTATTTCAGAGGAGTTTGTTCCTTTAGAGGCGGGGTTTTGGCGGTAGGCTAAGTGGTCTGATGTGACAATATTTAGTCAGCTTCACGTAATGAGCTGGAATATCGTGGTTTTTGAGCTCTGTGGATTTAGTCCCCACAGTAGTTGAGAAGGGGGTGGTTATAATGGCCCTTTGTCAAGTTTCCCTTTAGCCGCCCGCCCCAGAGAGTAACACTTCAATGCCACCTTTCAAAATGAAACTATAGCAAAGGATTTGGGAGCGGCATGGGCGCCTGGTATCGAAAATTCGCACATTCCTTTAGGGTGTAAATCGCCAGATTTAAAACATGTCTTGTCATTTAGACGCATAGTTTTATGGTTTTAAATAGAATGGATGACTAATTAAATGTGGCAATGAAGTTTAGAGTGGACGGTTTCGATTATGTGATTTTCGCCACTTCTAACTAAATGAAATGTTTTGGCTATGGAGGAAGCTCATTTAATTAAACAGTGTCCTGAGAGACAGCAAGGGAGCAAGAAAAACTGGCGCATAAACACAGAAATAGAGGGGCAGAAAGTGGAAGATCACGAAATTGGCTGATGGCTTAGGAGAGGCAAGGTGATAAGAATAAAAATGCTACTAGAGCTGAAGGGCAGGAGAATCAAGTGCCTCCCAGAGATGAGCCAATGAAGGCGGTAGGAAACGGTAGATCAAACAGCGGTGCAGCAGAAAGTGTGTGGGGAGACATTGATATGGACGAGGGAGGCAGAAAACTAGACAGAGGAAAAAGTGAATTTAAACGCCCTGCTCAGAAAAGGCAAGGAGAAAGAGAAGATCGGGTACGAAAAAAAAAATTGTTTTAAGTCAGGCTCGGGGTCGCTTGGAGAGGATCCCGCTTATGGTCCTTGTCGGGGAGGTTTTTTCCCTGCTCGCTGAGACGGCCGATAACGCCTCAAATGCGGAAGTGTCGGGAAGAGCATGACGACGTAATATCTCCGGGTCTGTTGCCTCGAGCCCCAGAGTTAGCCAGGGGTTACAGCGCCAAAGTGTTAAAGAGTTTTGGTGAATACCGGAAAAAAGGGGTGGACGTGGCCACTTTTTCCCTGACATTGACCTCTTTCTATCGTCCTGTCCGCGTTGCATTTAGACAAAGCAGCCTCCGCAATGTTTGATGTTAAAGAACTAGTGCGCTAAAGAATTTAACAAGTAAACTGAGAAAACAGTCCAATCTAAACACCCCCCCTAATGGCTAAGCCCCCTGTTAAATCCACTCCACAGTCTTTGTGGTGGTCCCTGTGTTTTATTGTGTGTTTATCTATATATTCTGTTACCATGGCAAGTGTGCACATAGGAACCCTAAATATTAACGGTGGGAGAAGTCCAGATAAGAGGGTCGCATTGTTTGATTTTATCAGACAAAAAGACTTGAATGTCACCTTTCTACAAGAAACCCACATTGATGAGCACAATCAGTGGGAGTGAGCAGGGTTTGGGAAGGGGGGCATTTTTTTTAGTAATGGGACAAATGTTAGTGCTGGAGTGGCTGTTTTATTTCTGGGGGCTTCAAGTAGAAGTCTGTAGTACTGAGGAGCTGGTGAAAGGGAGACCTAAAAGTAACGGTGAAATTCTCATGGCAGTGTCGCCACTTTCATTAATGTGTACCAATGAGGGTGAGGAGAGGCTCCACCTTTAATAAGTTAGGAGATCTTTATCTAAGTGTGACCCTGAAGAAGTGGTGGTGTTAGGAGGGTTTTTAATTGTACACTTGATACCAGAATGGACAGAAATAACGGACTGGAACCGCACCCTTGCTCAGCACGAGCTTTAGGTAAAATAATTAAGGACTTTGGGCTGAAGATGTGTGGAGGGCAAAATGGGCCTGTCGGCAATACACCTGGGGCGGACGAGTGGAAATACGATCTCAATGGCGAGACTCGATCATTTTTATAGTTTTAAGCACCTGTTAGGCTTATTTAAGGTGTGCTCCATCATACCTACTGGATTCTCCGATCACAGTCTGGTGTGTTGTACACTTATTTGTAACACTTACAGACCCCGTAGTCCATACTGGCATTTTAACACACTCCTCCTTAAAGATCAGAACTTTAAAGAGTTATTTGTTCATTTCTGGGAGGCTGGAAGGCTATGAAGAAGGAGTTCACCAGCTTACAACAGTGGTGGAGGTTGGGAAGAGTCACATCCGGCCTTGTGTCAGGAGTATACCAGAAATGTCACCCGAGTATTAGTGTCAGAAATGGCAGCTTTAGAAATTAAATAGCTTTAATTTCAACAGCTTCTAGAGAAGGGTCCAAATGAGCAGCTTCAGGGCAGCCTGACTTTTGCAACTGGGGCTTTGGGCCCCCCTGCTTGAGACCAGAGCTCAGGGGCTTTAGTGAGGGCCCGCCAACACTGACTGAGATGGATGCACCAACTCAATACTTTTTGGTTTAGAGAAAAAAAATCGCAGAGTAAAATCTTTCATTGCATAAGAACACCCATGGCAGAGAGACACAAGAGCCCAGTGAAATAAGGCAGGTGGTCCGCGAATTTTATGTACTTCTGTTTGCTGCAGATGGTGATGGTGGCAGTGAACACCAACAGGCCTTTTTGCAGGACTTACCGCAGCTGCCCAACGCAGATTTGGCAGAGCTAAATAGAGAGGTGACCTTTGCAGAACTCACCACAGCCCTGGGACAGCTGAAAACAGGGAAGGTCCCTGGAATCGATGGAATACCAGTGGAGTTTTATAAAGAGTTCTGGGATGTCATCGGCCTGGACTTATTGGAAGTGTTCCAGTGGAGTTTTCAGACCGGCTTGTTTCCACAGAGCTGCCGGAGAGCCGTGATCACGCTGCTGCCGAAGAAGGAGACTTGTGTCTCATTAAGAACTGGCGCCTGTATCTCTCTTATGCGCTTGATTATAAAGTTCTTTTAAGGCCTTAGCCAACAGGATGGTCCAAGTTTTAGGAGAGTGGTGCATCCTGATCAGAATTACTGCGGGCTGGCAGGTCCATCTTTAATAACATTTTTAATTCGGACATTTTGGCTGCTGCAGAACTGTTTCGCTGACTGGTCTTATTTTTCTTGGGCCAGGAAAAGCTTTTGACAGGGTCACTATTTTATGGAATGCCATGAAGGCGCGGTTTGGGGGTCTTTTATTAAATATATTCCGCTACTTTATAGTGACATTTCTGTATCATAAAGATCAAAGGTGGCTTGTCGCGCTTTCAGTGTCAGAAGAGGAGTGGACAAGGCTGCTCTTTGTCCGCATGTTATATGCTCTGGCGCTGGAGCTTTCCTGGTGCACCTGAGGAAGGTGCTGACTGGTCTCTCCATCCCCAACTGCAACATGGACCCTGTGTGAAAGTCACTGCTTATGCAGATGATCTTGCTGTAGTCATCACAAGCCAGAAGGATATGGGCGAATTAACAGAAGGTCTACGGAATTACAGTAAAGCGCTCAAGCTAAAGTGAATTGGAACAAAAGTAGTGCAGTGCTGGTGGGGAACTGACAGGATGTGGTCCTCCTCGACTGGAAGGAGGTCTGCAGTGACAACTGGGGGCTTCCTGTACCTGGGAGTCCATCTTGAGATGACCACTACATCCAAAAGAACTGGGAGGGTCTGTTGGACAAGGTTACAGCTCGTTGCCAAGTGGAAGTGGATACTCCCTCAGTTATCCTATAGAGGACTGATGCTGGTCATTAATAACCTGGTGACCTCCAGCCTGTGGCACAAATGTATTTGTTTGCAACCTCCACTTTTGCTTGTTCAGCAGATACAGAAGGCATCATAGATTTCTTTTGGACTGGTACCCATTGGGTACAGAAGGGCTTCTATTTTTACCATTGGATGAAGGCGGGCAAGGACTTATTGACATTACCAGCAGGATTGCTGCTTTTGCCTTCAGACCATTCAAAAACTGTTGTATCCTGTTGAGCAGAGCCAGTGGATGAACTTAGCTGTACTCTTCTTTAAACAGGCCAGGCATATGGGACTTGGGAAAAGTTTACTGCTGTGCCACTTGGATAAGATCAGGACTTTACAGGTGCCAGAGTTTTATAAAAGCCTTTTAGCAGCATGGCAACTACTGGCTTATAAAAAAGGACTGTGATGACCTCTCCACATTTTGGGTCCTTTTATGAACCACTGTTCTACAATCCTGCTGCTGGCACTGCTACAGGAATTTCTGAAAACTTTATTAATCATTTCATAAAACATGGAATAACCACATAAAGGACATAATTGACTGGGAAAAAATTTCACTTGGAAAAGTGCACAAGTGGTAGCAGGGAGACAGGAGTGCACTCAGTCCGCTTAATGGAGAAGTTTCTGTGGCAGGTACAATAATCAATGGACAGGGAATCCATGACACTCCTGCACGGAATTTTCTTATTACAACTGAAGCCAATTGACTAAACGCTTTTCCAACACTTACTGTGTCTCCGGCTGTTGAACTGAGGGATGGTGAGACTAATGTTTTAGCCTTTAAGTTCTCTAGAGGCGTTATCTCTACCTACAGTGCCGGGAAACAGCTGTACAGGATTTGTGTGAAGGTGAACAACCTGGGGCAGCTGAGGACACAAAGACACGACACCTTGAGAGACAAGCTTGAGCCCCTCAGGGACTGAACCCTGCATGGAGGTCAGTAGGCCAAGCCGCCATTGGCCAGTAGGGTGGGAGACCTGCAGTGGAGGTTGGTACATGGGATACTAGGTGAACCTTCTTATCGATTATATGTCCGGGGGGTTTTCGGATTGCTGCCCTTTTTGTGGTCTGAGGGAAAGTGTCTTTCATGCTTTTATGTATTGGAGAGGCTCCAGACCTTTTTAGTAAAATTGAAAGAATAGTAGAAGGCTGGGGGTCCTGGATAATGGCACGGTGTTTGTGTTTGGGGTTAAAATTTAAACACACCAGAGAAAATATGAACTTAATTAATTTTATTATCGGGCAAGCAAAACTGTCAATATGGAAGACCCGTGAAAAACAAGATTACTGGGAGAGGAAATGAAAATGTTGTTGTCTTTTTAGAAAAGTATGTGAAAGTAGGATATTAGTGGATTTTAATTTTATAAGTCCACAAATAATTTAGCAAAGTTTAAGGAAATGTGGTGTGTGAATAATGTGCTTTGTGTATGTGATGAAGATAATTTGCAATTTGTGCTCTGAGTTTGGTGTTTTACTCCTTTATAAATTGGGTTGATAAATTAAGAATAAGTGGATTGGGGTGGAAACAATGGAGGGATTAAATAAATATATATTCCAAGAACAATATGAATATGTAATGGTTTAAAAGTGAATAATCATCATTAGGAATGTGTGTACGTGGTTTTTTGTAAGACTTAAGTTTTTGAGTTTACTGTGTTTTTTTGTGTATTTATTCCTGTGTTTATTCAATAAAGTTTGGTTTTAAAAATAAAAATATCTATCTATCTATCTATCTATCTATCTATCTATCTATCTATCTATCTATTATTTAGTACCTTAAATATCTATCTATCTATCTATCTATCTATCTATCTATCTATCTATCATATAGTGCCTTTCATATCTATCTATCTATCTATCTATCTATCTATCTATCTATCTATCTATCTATCTATCTATCTATCTATCTATTTTAAACATTTTAGCATAACCTTATCAGACATGCAAAATACAGAATTCAGAACTACAAAGTACTCACTTTAATAGTCTAAATTATTTTACATTGCATATTTTGGTTACATTTGGCTTGCAAGTTTTCGTTTTCTTGTATGCAATTGTAATTTCTTCTGAAGCCGGATGAGTGCAGTGCTTCTATCTCATAGCTTCACCATTTAATGGGCAGTTTTCCGGTACAAATAATTACCACTAAACCACAGGTCAGCATGCTCTGTCATGCATCTAATTAAAACAAAGTGTGTATTGGAAACCACAGCAGTTTTGTTCACACATAGAGATGATTTCTACCTGCATTCTGAAAAAACAAATCTTCCTTTTATTTATATGCACACTATCATTGTGTCCTGTTATGTTATTTCGTGCCTTAGGCTCTGTGCTCCTGGGGTAAGGTGAAGTCTGACACAATCCTGAACTGGACTTTAATGGATGTGAAATTTATACTTC
>NW_024376897.1:0-11417 GCF_016835505.1 Polypterus senegalus | reverse complement strand
CCACCATAACATGTTGTTGTGAAGGTTTTCTTTATGAAATAGCGTCTTTTTGTCACGTGAAGCCTTCTGGCTAGTCAGCTGCATCTATGCCTTTGTATTTAGTATTTACTGATGGATGCATTATCTTTGCCAAAGCACAGTTATAATGAATATGGTCTAAAGTATATATGAATTATATTTGGGAATTAAAAGGTGTATGTGGCTCATAAATGAAACTACTTCAAATACACTATAGTGTAGTTATTCTGAGATTCAGTTTAGTTTAACATGTCTAAGGCATTTAATTCTTTTGTGGTTGGTAGAATTGTGCTGTGCCTTGGGATTTTATTGGGTTACAAAAACATGCTAGCACAGAAATTGTTACCTACACCTTTCGTCTGGCACCCTAAAAACTCTGTAGGTGCTGTCTGCTTAAAAACTAACACTGTGCATTATGTAGATGGTTATGCAGCGTTGTTTGCATAAAAGGACACTGTAAACTTGAACATGGGTAGGGATACTCATTACACGTCTGTTTTGTACAATTTTGTCATTATATTAGGAGTACTCAGCACTGTAAACTGGCTGGCAGACTGGTGAGTTAAATACAGAAATACTAGTGACTTATTTTGGTTTTAGGGCCACTCAAAGATAACTTATTTAGCACTTATATGATGTGACATTGAACTGATCATCTTACAGAAACATTAAATAATAAAAAAGTGTTATTTTTACCTTTGGAACTTTTCTCTAGCAATTACATCAGGAGTGCCATAACTTTCCTCTCACTTTCCTGCACCCATGTCAGTGTGTATAAATCAAGAAAATGGAACACCAGTGCTATGTATTACCAGGTGGCATATCGTTGTGAACCCTGTAATATGAAGTGTTAAACCTATAAATATAAATTTTATAGTAAAAAATTTTAAAGGTAGCATATAAATATGGTACTGGATGTGTATGCTATTCTATAGGTAAACACTAAACTTTTATTTTTGTATTGTTTCATAATATTAAAAAATATAAATTACATGAAGATGCCACCCTGACCAAAAAACTGTCTGACGCGATCGCCTCATTGCCAGCCTTGGATGTGACAATATATATATATATATTTTGAACACATTAAACACCTTCCCAGCCTACTTTAAAATAAATGTAATTTTTTCGTGTAGGATAAATGCAGTGTTTTATCTTACAATTACATATTTGATAGTTTTTCATATTTTAAATGCAGTTACATTTGAATTTCCCTTTGGGGATTAACAATGAATATTTAATCTACCATTTTGTTTTTTTTATTTATTTAATGATATTGTTATTTAATTAAATGAGTAAACAAATATGACTCAAAAGAAAGGAAAATGGGAATTTTCAAAGCAGTGTGTAACAGTAGGGGGCACTATCGCTCCCTTGAACCCTCAGGTACCACGCCAAACACCCGTAAAAGTCCAATAATTATTTTTATTAAATAATTACGTCACCAAGCACCCTCCACTCCACACTACCATTAATTAATAACAAGACTACAATAAACAATCCTCCAACTCCAACTGAAATACACAAATTGATCATTTTGCTGATAGCAAGGATCCTGTAACCTGAGTGAAATAAATGATAAAGGGATCTCTGACTAGTGAGAATTACAGGGTTGCGAAGTCCTATAGGAGACTCCCTTAATTAACCACTATAGCTCCTGCTCTGAACTAATAAAGGCTCCATGTACAAAGTGCTTGTCCTGTTTTTTGTGTTATTTTTATAATAATCACCATATTCCATTTTTAAAATACAACTTTTCAAATCTACAGAATGAATTATAAAACCCAGGAACCATGCCATTTCTTCACCCTATGTGCTATGGAATACAGTCAATGCCTTTACACTCCTCAAATGACTACTTTAAAATGGTGAATTTTATTTATCAGGTTTTATTGGAACAACTAAGAATACCAGCCGCAGCTGAGAAGTAGTGTGTTAAAGAAGTTATGAAAAGAAAAGGAAAATTTTTAAAATAACGTAACATGATTATTAATGTAATTGTTTTGTCACTGATATGAGTGTTGTTCCATATCTATATATATATATATATATATATATATATATATATATATATATATATATATATATATATATATATATATATATATATATACACTGTATAGCAAAATACCCACGCTTGAGCGGAGAAGTAAAAAGAAAGGAAACATTTTAATAATAACGTAAATGATTGACAATGTCATTGTCATGAGTGTTGCTGGCATATATATATATATATATATATATACACACATGTGTACATACTGTATATACACACACACATATACTATGGGTTGCCAAACAGGCAAATAAATTGATTTTGTAAATATATAAAGTAGCCCAGAATATATAAAGTCAAAACTTGAATATATAAAGTCATTCCGAATATATAAAGTCAAACTTGAATATATAAAGTCAGCGTCGTATACATAAAGTCAAAACTTTTTTCTGAATATATAAAGTCAGTGAATTTATAAAAGTCATTCCTGAATATGTAAAGTCAAAATCTATTGATTGAAACGACTCTGAACTGAACTAAGTGAACAAAAACGTATTCAGAAAATAAATTAAAAAACACTGTTAGTTAATGTTTTGAAAATGATGCATGTGCCCTGCCCAAGATTGGTTCCTGCCTTCGCCAGTGTGTTGGCTGGGATTGGCTTTCCCGCAGACCCCGTGACCCTGTGGTCGGATTCAACGGGTTGGGAAATGGATGGATATTCCAGCGCTTACTTTATATATTCAGGATTTGACTTTATATATTCTAGCGCTTACTTTATATATTCTGAAATATTCCAACGCTGTCTTTATATACTCAGGTTTTGACTTTATATATTTGGGAATGACTTTATATATTCAAGTTTTGACTTTATTTATTCGCTGACTTTATATAATCAAGTTTTGACTTATATAGTTAAATGTAGTCATCATTGCATAACTTTTTCTTTACCATAGAAATTTAAAGACTAAATTCAACTTCCATTCCTAACAAAGATATTTCTGGTGACTAAATAGAACCTACTTCATATCCAAATTGGCTATTGAGCTGTCAGCCTGCCTGCCTGAATAAGTCACCCTCGCTTCGCTCTTA
Organism: Polypterus senegalus; assembly: GCF_016835505.1. Classification (NCBI taxonomy): domain Eukaryota; kingdom Metazoa; phylum Chordata; class Cladistia; order Polypteriformes; family Polypteridae; genus Polypterus; species Polypterus senegalus. The sequence continues at coordinate 8,311 of NW_024376897.1, read as the reverse complement.
CTTTTTTACCGTTCATTTAATCATGGCTAGTGACGGAAAAATTATAAAATGGAAGGAGGATTACACTGAGTATGGCTTTACCAAAACAATTATTGATGGCAATCGATTATTCATAAAGCTTCAATTGGTGATCTGTTTTTCTGTGAACCTCATATTTTTTCATACTTCTTCTCAAACTAAGGTGGTGGGAGGGTAAAATGAATCGGGAAACGCTGATCAATGTAATGTACCAGGAAATCATGCATTGACATAAGTTCCCTTTTCTTGTATTGCAAAGTGTGATTAAATGCGATTTTTTAAGCTATGGAGCACATGCATGAGTTTCTCAGCTGTGCTTGTGCTAAGAAAAGGAAACATTTTAAAATAACATAACATGATTGTCAAGTAACCTTGTAAGTAGTGCCTGGAGGATTCAGTGTGGAGAAACTCTAGAGACAGCGTGGTATACTTAGTGGATTTTTCTGTGAGTATTTGGTGGCAGCGCCACAAAGTTGTTCCAGAACACTGCGGTGTTAGCTCTGAGCCAGCTCAGAGCTTAAATGGGTGAATGGGAGGAGATGATGACTGACTCCCCACCGCTCTGACTGTCAATCCCCACAAACACAGTCTCTTGGAATTTGCATAAGCACAGCCCTTCGCAATTTTAACTTAGTTGCAAAGGATCAAAACTCTACGCTATATCCCAGCGCCCTCTCATTAAAGTTGTATCCCAGTTACCCGTGGGCAAGACAAACGCCAGCGGCAGCCTGTCTATGAACTTAATTTAAACTTTAGGTTTACACCTTGCTTTGTTTCCGAATAGCAGCACCTCATAAATATGGTTGTATATGTCATTCGCTTCTTATTGTTTCGCTCCCTTTCTCAATTGTATAATGCATGTTTTCTTGAGCGCTTTTTGGAGCTCTTCCTGGTTTTCTACGCCCTGCATTGACAGTCAGTTCATGTGATTACGTGGGAGGCGTGATGATGTCCACAAACTCCTCCCCACGCTTTGAAGCTAAACTCCATTACAGTAAATGGAGAAAATGCTTCCAGTTATGACCATTACGGTAAATTTCAAATAAAACCTGCTTAACTTTTCTAAGGAAGCTGTAAGGAATGAGCCTGCCAAATTTCAGCCTTCTACCTACACGGAACTTGGAGAATTAGTGATGAGTCAGTGAGTGATCAGTGAGGGCTTTGCCTTTATTAGTATAGATTCCTTACCACATTATAGATGCTTAGCTCCAAACTCAATCATTATTTTAATCTTCTCACTGCTGTTTCCTCACAGAGAACAGTGAAATTGCTCTTAGTCTGAACAGTTAGCACAAGGAAAACAACATGAGCAGTACACAACGAAATCAAGTAGAGTTTGCCTGTAATCAAGTATCCTCAATTTTGCAAGAACCTCTGACTGCTGGGAATTTGACTCTTGATGTTGTCTCTCAACTGAACCAGATTCAATTGATATAAAAAAATTTGACTTCTCACTATGAAATCTTGAACTATTGTGTGTGTGTATATATATTATTGTGGAACGTGGCCCGGACACAGACAGGCGGACAGCGATGGTTCAACCCACACACGTTTATTATACATAATTATTTACACAAGTGCACACAAACCCCAAATTCAAGCCTCACACTCAATGCCTCTTTTCTTCAGGCGCTCCACTCCTCTCCTCCAAGACCTGCGTCCCTTCCACCGACTCAAGCCCCTAACGGAGGGAGGCTGCCCCTTATCCACACATGGCGAGCTCCAGGTTCTTCCTGAGAAGCCTCTGCAGACACTCCCACTGTGGCGGAAGTACCAGTTGCACACCCTGAAGCACCCAGGTGTCCCTGGTCTTCATCCCCTAAGGGCCAAGGGCTCTTTGCATTGGGCACCCCCAGCGTGACCACAGGCCCCTAGGGTTGAGCTTCCAAGTTCAGGTCCCGTGGTCCCCAAAGCCACCAGGGCGGTTGCCCCTCATGGTTCTAAAGGAGGCGCAAGCCCTACCGTTCTCCTGTATCCCGGCGGGTAGCAGCCCCAGCCACTCTCCTTATATATATATATATATATATATATATATATATATATTGTCACACCGCATGGGAGGCAGCTAAAGGGCTCGAGGAAGGCAGTTCTGAGCCATGCCGGATGTGGCAGGCGCATAACTCTCTTCACCCTGTAGACCTAACCGGAGGTTCCACCTGTCTTTTGACGTCATTTTGGGACGAGCCAATGGAACAGACCTTGCCAGCTCCGGCCCCCTGATGTCACATCCGGGACTAAACCAATGAACAATGAACACTTTCCGACCCTTATGACCTCACTTCCTGTCTCCCCTTAAAAGCCTTCCCTTTTCCTTCTGTGTCAGTCTTGTTTGGACTCTGTTGTAAGCACTTCAGTGCTGGTTTTGGGAAAGAAAACGGTTGCAGCCAGGATACCAAATTACATGGGGGGTGCCCCAAACCTTCTTCTGTCTTTGCCCTGTTTTGTGACAGTGGCTTAGTGGCAGGATGGAGAAGTCCCAAAAGAGAGGGACAGGACCTGCAAACACCCAGGTGGGAGCGTCGGGCCGAGTATTCAGGCGGGAGGGTGCCCGTGGTTGGCGAGACCGGTGCGGGCTCGCTCCCAGCACGCAGAACTAGGCCGCCTAGAGAGGCCAGGGAGTGCGGGTGGGGCTCACCGTGGGCTGCCCTGGGGGGAGACAAGAGGGACCAGTATGCTCTCTTGGGAGAGTGCCTGCCCCAGTGAAACCACAGCCCCTTTACCACCTGGGGTGCCCCAGACTGGCAGGTGAGTAAAATACGAGTGGAGGTTGGACCCTGAGAGGCCGACCAGTAAACAAGCCTGGTCCTTATGGGCAAAATGGCAGTGGCTACGGCCCTTGGAAACAAGTCCCACCAGGTCATTGAGCAGGTAGCGTTATCTGCTCCTGGCACTTCCCAGGGCTTCACCCAGCGGTCTGGGCGTGCAGTTTAAGAACATGTCTGAGCTCATAGAGCTTCTGGAAACACAGAGGCGGCCTCACACTCTGGGAGAGCGGAACCGTCCTTCTGCCAAACTCAGCCGGGTATGTCCCAAGACCTAGCCCCTCCCTGTATAACCGGAGCTTGCATCGGCGTCCAGGGGCGGCACGCAAACCGCTTGAGGCGGGGGAGGAATGCAGGTGGAGGGAGGAGGCTTGGTGTGCTTGACAAACCCGCTGACGGTCCCGCATACAGACGTGGTGATGCGTTACGGGTTTAAAACTTGCTCTGCTCGATTCCGCAGCAACATTTCCATTGTTGTCGCCGCTTTGTGCTACCGCGACAATGGCTAAAATTCAAGACCAGTATAACCTGTGTCCAGGAACCGCTGGTACAGCACCGCCGCTAGGTCATTAGGCTACGGAGGATCAGTCCAGAAGTAACCGTGGCAATCTTCCTGATCCTCCGCACCCGGTGATACTGGGGGCGGGACTGGTCTGACATTAAAGCGAGACACATACCCTCCCGGGGTTAAGTTGGGCCTGCGTTATGGGCCGGGATGAACCGCTCAAGCTGCCTCGCCGTGTAATCAGCCGGCAGAGAGGTGAAGCAGCCGTCCTGGCTGATTGGCAACTCAGACTGCCGAGGCTGACCGTCATCCACCAACGCCCTGGGCCGGGAGGAAAACCACGCCATTGAGGTCGGCGCTGACCCTCTCTCCGTGTTGCGGTTTCAATTTAAAAGCGCGCTTCTTTCAAAAGGGAGCAATGGAATGGACTCTGAAGTTTGTAAAATGCAGTGGTCCTTGTCAATGGCCAACGTGACTAGTCAGTCGATGCCACAGGGCCCCTACTTTGTGTTAGATAATGACCTCCTTTACCGTGAGCAATGCATGACGGGCAGGAGACGAGGTGCTGCTAGTGCTGCGTACCTTCCGGCGCAGGTCTGCGAGCTAGCACACGCCCACCTCCTAGGTGGCCACCTGGGCACCGAAAAACTCTGGGCGGATCAGCTCCGGTTTACTGGCCAGAATTAGAGGAGGTTATGCGCTTTTGCGCTTCCTCCCCGGAGTGTCAACTGCGACAGATTCCTAGGAGGGACCGTGCTCCTCTTGTTCCTATTCCTTGATTGACGTCCCTTCCACAGAATCGGGTGACCTGGTGGGACCTCTAGAGCCCTCAGCCTGAGGACACAAGTACATTTTAGTCCTCGTGGATTATGCTCGATACCCGAGCTGTTCCGTTGCTCAGCTACCTCTAAAGCCATCGCAACGGGATTACTAGGGGCTCGGCGGGGGACCCCCAAAAAGTCTTGACAGACCAGGGACCCCTTCACCTCGGAGACGTTCAGGAGACTGCCAGATTACTGAAAATAAAGCATTTAAAACCTCGTGTATCATCCTCAAACCGACGGATTAGTAGAGAGGTTTAACAGACCTCAAGCAAATGCTAGGTGGTCAGCGAGGATGGAAGGAACTGGGATCGCTCCTCCCCTCGTCCTTTTGCCTATCGGGAAGTCCCACAAGCCTCCAGGGTTCTCCCGAACTACTGTATGGGCGACAACCTCGGGGCATATTGGATATTTTGAAAGAAGTGGGAAGAAGAGGCTCTTCCCACCACTAACATACTGGAGTATATCGCGAGTTAGCGATAGATTTGGAAAAGATTCGGCCTGTCCTTAAAAGTCACAGGGAGGAGGCTCAAGCAGCACAGGTTCACACTACAACATGGCACGTCTCTTCGGAGTTCCACCGGAGATCGGGTCATGGTCCTAGTGCCTACCTCCCACTCTAAGTTGCTTGCCCACTGGCAGGGCCCCCACTGAAGTTAAGGAGAGGAAGGGACTGGTCGACTATTTGGTGAGTCAACGCCCAAACGTCGGCCAAGGAGCGGGTATATCATGTGAACCTGCTTGAAACTTTGGAGGACAGGGACCCTGATCCCTCCTCCCGGCCAGCCCGCCACTCTTCGCTCACACACTGCGACCTTAACTTTGACGCAGGACTTGAGACCCAGGCAACGGCAGGAGCTGGAAACAGTTATCCGGACCGTTCGAGGTGAAGTCAGTGAACACCCGGAAGGACCTCTCTGATTGAGCACAACTTTGTGGGCAGAGCCCGGGGTTGTTGTCCGAGAACGCCGACCGTCTTCCGAGGCAAAAGGCTGAAGTGGAACTGGAGAGCGCATGCTGGAACTGGGTGTAATTGAGGAGAGTTATAGTCCCTGGTCCAGTCCCTTTGTGCTCGTCGGTAAGCCTGGCCGGAGTTGGAGGTTCTGCAATGACTTCCCGGCTTAACCAAGTCTCCCAATTTGATGCCTATCCCAAAGCCACGTGGGCGACCTCCTCGAGAGGCTTGGACAGGCTCAATACCCCGACCACACTTGACATGACAAAGGGTACTGGCAGGTTCCTTTAACGGACTCGCGAGGAAAACGCGTTTAGTACCTAGCGGACACTGGCAGTATCGTGGTCCTTCCATTTAGGTTACACGGGCTCCAGCAACCTTTCAGCGTCTGGTGGACAAAGTGCTTGCCTCATAACTCATACAGTGCTTTCCTACCTAGATGCGGTCATCTATTCCAGACATGGAAGGAACACCTAAGCATGTCCAAGCGGTATTACGGACACTTGGTGAGGCGGGCTCGGATTAATCCCAAGAAATGTTTCTTTGATTGCAGGCCAAATATTTAGGCTACCTGGTGGGTCGAATCGTAAGGCCACAGTGCTCCAAAATTGATGCCATTCTGAAATGGCCCCGTCCGCGAACCAGCGGCAGGTCCAACCTTTCGGGTTAGCGGGTACTACGCCGGTTTGTACCCGGTTTTTGAGAAGGCGCCTTGACTGATTTAACAAAGAAGAGGGCCCAACATTGTGGTATGGACTGCAAAACAGACGCTGCATTTGGTGACTTGAAGAAGGCCCTTACGTCGCACCTATTTTGATGGCACTAACTTTTCTTTGCCTTTCATCCTCCAGCGGACGGGACACAGGCCTGGGAGCCGTGTGAGCCAAAGTGTCGATGGTGTCGAACACCCGCCATGTTCCTGAGCCGGAAACTGTTGGACCGGAGACCAGGTATGCGGCGGGGGAGAGGGAGGCTCTGGCGATTAAATGGGGATCACTCAGCTGAGGTACTACCTGTTGGGCAGGAGTTCACCCTTGTCACGGACCATGCACCTCTACAGTGGATGGCCCTGCACAAGAGTCGAACGCTGGTCACCCGTGGTTTCTTGACCTGCAGCCGACAAGTTTCGCTGTTCATCGTCGGGTGCTCTCCATGCCAACGCCGATGCTCTCTCGGGTTTACGACCTCGTTAAAGGGCGCCTCGACCACGCGGTCTGAGGGGGGGGCCTTGTCACACACGCCGCATGGGAGGCAGCTAAAGGGCTCGAGTGAAGGCAGTTCTGAGGCATGCGGGATGTGGCAGGCACTAACCCCTTCTCACTTCCCTGTAGACCTAACCCGGAGGTTCCACCTGTCTCTCTGGGGCGTCACTTGGGACCGAGCCAATGGAGACAGACCTGCACTCCGGCCCCTGATGTCAACATCCCGGATAAACCAATGAACAATGAACACGCGTTCGACCCTTATGACCTCACTTCCTGTCTCCCCCTTTAAAAGCCTTCCCTTTTCCCTCTGTGTCAGTCTTGTTTTGGGCTCTGTTGTAGCACTTCAGTGCTGGTATTGGAAAGAAACGAAGTTGCAGCCAGGATACCAAATTACATGGGTGGCTGCCCCAAACCCTTCTGTCTTTGACTGTTTTGTGACAATATATATATATATACACACACACACACACACAGTAGACCCTTGACATACGATCACCTGACATCCGAACAACTTGATTTCGACCAAAATTTTGCTTTGATTTACAACCAACATCTTGCTTCTGACCAGAATGCGGTCACGTGTATCCGCTTTAGCGATTGTAAACAAACAGCCGAGAGCGTCTAGAAGCGCCAGTGGAGCCAGATACATGCGTTTGTGGACGTAATTTTGTATATATAATTCACTAAGACCATGCGCAAGGACGATAATTGCTAAGGAAGGGAAGAGAAGGTACAAGGTAAAGTGATTGTTAAGGGATGTTAGCTAGTGGCTGGCGCGGGACATGATGATGTCATCGGCTGAGTCGGCACCGGCTTGCTTTGGAGTGTATTATTACAGCAGTTCACAACACGGCCAGCTTTGAACTGAGTGCTCGACTACTGTCATTATTAACTTGAAGAAGGAAACAAGGGAAATATGAGAGTGGCATTCGTGGACCCATCTCAATATGTACAGCATGTCGAAATTCACCATCTCGACAATTTTACAAAGAAAAGATTTGCATAAGGAGGCTCCTTTCAAAACAATAACCACCTTCCGCTTTCATTCTCCTCCCCACCTTCCTGCAGCCCAAAGATGTCAAATTAAATGGTGAGTACAGTGTGAAATTGTTGTTTCTGGTAGGCTAGGCACTTTTATAACTTTTGGTTAGTACATTAGAAAAATTGTTGGTGTTTTGGTAAATTATGTGCATTATACAACCCTTTTTATTATGAAAAGGTTAAGTAAGTGTTGCTGTGGGAGGTTCGGAGCGCATTATGGATATTTCCATTATTTCTTATGGGAAAAAAATAGCCTTAACTTACAACCAACTTGAGTTACAACCAGCCCTTGCGAACGAATTGAGTTCGTAAGTCAAGGGTTCACTATATATATATATATATATATTATACAGTAATCCCTCTCTATATCGCGCTTCGACTTTCGCGGCTTCACTCTATCAGGATTTTATATGTAAGCATAACTAAATATATAAAACGGATTTTTCACTGCTTGAGGTTCTGCAGACAAAGTGTCTTTTAACTTCCTGTACATGCTTCCTTAGTTGGTTTGCCCAGTTGATTTCATACAAAAGGGACACTTATTGGCGGATGACTGAAGCTAACCCATCAGAGCACGCAGTTAAGTTCTCCTGACTGAGGTATTAACCAATTCGAGCACGCAGTAAGTTTCCTGTGTGCTGAATGCAGTGCTACTCAGGTCCTCTTACCATTCAGCATCAACGTGTTTCCACTATGTAAAGAGTTAACTTCGAGCTATTTTGTTTTATTTTTGTTCATAGTCAAGCCCTTCATTATGGCTCCAAACGATCTGCTACTGTTCGGGCCCTGCCTGGCCAACGGAAGATGTTAACGATTGCGTAAGGTAAACGCTTTGCATTGTTAAGGAAGGAAAAGCTACACTGTAGGACGCTAATTACAGGGATCAATGAGGCTACGATCTTTTTATTTAAAAGTAGGAAAGGAATATAAGATTCAGACTGCAGTGCTTTTAAGGGGGAAAAAATTTTTTATTAAAATTTTAAAAAATTTTGGGAAAATTATTA